>NW_024470748.1:925385-1067562 GCF_017639515.1 Carcharodon carcharias | reverse complement strand
GGCAGTGGGATTAGTTTTAGGTTGGTAGTGGGGCAGTGGGATTAGTTTGGGTGGAGTGCCGCCGAGTGGCTGGCAGTGGTGATATGGATCTTTGCGATTTAGGTGGAGTGGGCAATGGACTTACGTTTAGGATGGGAAGGTGGGTCCGAGTGGATTAGTTTTATTGGGTGGGGTGTGGCAGGCAGTGGGATTAGTTTAGGGTGGGTGTGGGGCAGTGGGATTAGTTGTGGATGGGAGTGGGGCAGTGGGATTAGTTTAGGATGGGAGTGGGGCAGTGGGATTAGTTTAGGGTGGGAGTGGGGCAGTGGGATTAGTTTAGGATGGGAGTGGGGCAGTGGGATTAGTTTAGGATGGGGGTGGGGCAGTGGGATTAGTTTAGGGTGGGAGTGGGGCAGTGGGATTTGTTTAGGATGGGAGTGGGGCAGTGGGATTAGTTTAGGATGGGAGCAGGGCAGTGGGATTAATTTAGGATGGGAGTGGGGCAGTGGGATTAGTTTTGGATGGGAGTGGGGCAGTTGGATTTGTTTAGGATGGGAGTGGGGCAGTGGGATTAGTTTAGGATGGGAGTGGGCAGTGGGATTAGTTTAGGGATGGGAGCAGGGCAGTGGGATTAGTTTTGGTGGGGTGGGGCAGTGGGATTAGTTTTGGGTGGGAGTGGGGCAGTGGGATTAGTTTAGGATGGAGTGGGGCCAGTGGGATTAGTTTAGGATGGGAGTGGGGCAGTGGGATTAGTTTAGGATGGGAGTGGGGCAGTGGGATTAGTTTTGGTGGGAGTGGGGCAGTGGGATTAGTTTAGGATGGGAGTGGGGCAGTGGGATTAGTTTTGGTGGGAGTGGGGCAGTGGGATTAGTTTTGGATGGGAGTGGGGCAGTGGATTAGTTTAGGGTGGGAGTGGGGCAGTGGATTAGTTTAGGATGGGAGAGGGGCAGTGGGATTAGTTTAGGATGGGAGTGGGGCAGTGGGATTAGTTTAGGATGGGAGTGGGGCAGTGGGATTAGTTTTGGATGGGAGTGGGGCAGTGGGATTAGTTTAGGATGGGAGTGGGGCAGTGGGATTAGTTTAGGGATGGGAGTGGGGCAGTGGGATTAGTTTAGGGTGGGAGTGGGCAGTGGATTAGTTTAGGATGGGAGTGGGCAGTGGGATTAGTTATGGATGGGAGTGGGGCAGTGGGATTAGTTTAGGATGGGAGTGGGGCAGTGGGATTAGTTTAGGATGGGAGTGGGCAGTGGGATTAGTTTAGGATGGGAGTGGGGCAGTGGGATTAGTTTAGGATGGGAGTGGGGCAGTGGGATTAGTTTAGGGTGGGAGTGGGGCAGTGGGATTAGTTTAGGATGGGAGTGGGGCAGTGGGATTAGTTTAGGATGGGAGTGGGGCAGTGGGATAGTTTAGGGTGGGAGTGGGGCAGTGGGATTAGTTTAGGGTGGGAGTGGGGCAGTGGGATTAGTTTAGGATGGGAGTGGGGCAGTGGGATTAGTTTAGGATGGGAGTGGGGCAGTGGGATTAGTTTAGGATGGGAGTGGGGCAGTGGGATTAGTTTAGGATGGGAGTGGTGCAGTGGGATTAGTTGAGGATGGGAGTGGGCAGTGGGATTAGTTTAGGATGGGGTGGGGCAGTGGGATTAGTTTTGGATGGGAGTGGGGCAGTGGGATTAGTTTTAGGATGGGAGTGGGGCAGTGGGATTAGTTTTGGATGGGAGTGGGGCAGTGGGATTAGTTTTGGATGGGAGTGGGGCAGTGGGATTAGTTTAGGGTGGGAGTGGGCAGTGGGATTAGTTTAGGATGGGAGTGGGGCAGTGGGATTAGTTTTGGATGGGAGCTGGGCAGTGGGATTAGTTTTGGATGGGAGTGGGGCAGTGGGATTAGTTTAGGATGGGAGTGGGGCAGTGGGATTAGTTTAGGATGGGAGTGGGGCAGTGGGATTAGTTTAGGGTGGGAGTGGGGCAGTGGGATTAGTTTAGGATGGGAGTGGGGCAGTGGGATTAGTTTAGGATGGGGAGTGGGGCAGTGGGATTAGTTTTGGATGGGAGTGGGGCAGTGGGATTAGTTTTGGATGGGAGTGGGGCAGTGGGATTAGTTTTGGGTGGGAGTGGGCAGTGGGATTAGTTTTGGGTGGGAGTGGGGCAGTGGGGATTAGTTTTGGGTGGGAGTGGGGCAGTGGGATTAGTTTTGGGTGGGAGTGGGGCATGGGATTAGTTTTGGTGGGAGTGGGGCAGTGGGATTAGTTTAGGATGGGAGTGGGGCAGTGGGATTAGTTTAGGATGGGAGTGGGGCAGTGGGATTAGTTTAGGATGGGAGTGGGGCTGTGGGATTAGTTTAGGGTGGGAGTGGGGCAGTGGGATTAGTTTAGGATGGGAGTGGGGCAGTGGGATTAGTTTAGGATGGGAGTGGTGCAGTGGGATTAGTTTAGGATGGGAGTGGGCAGTGGGATTAGTTTAGGATGGGGTGGGGCAGTGGGATTAGTTTTGGATGGGAGTGGGGCAGTGGGATTAGTTTTGGATGGGAGTGGGGCAGTGGGATTAGTTTAGGATGGGAGTGGGGCAGTGGGATTAGTTTAGGTTGGGAGTGGGCAGTGGGATTAGGTTTGGGTGGGGATGGGGCAGTGGGATTAGTTTTGGGTGGGGGTGGGGCAGTGGGATTAGTTTAGGATGGGAGTGGGGCAGTGGGATTAGTTTAGGATGGGAGTGGGGCAGTGGGATTAGTTTAGGATGGGAATGGGGCAGTGGGATTAGTTTAGGATAGGAGTGGGGCAGTGGGATTAGTTTAGGATGGGAGTGGGGCAGTGGATTAGTTTTGGGTGGGGGTGGGGCAGTGGGATTAGTTTTGGATGGGAGTGGGGCAGTGGGATTAGTTTTGGGTGGGGGTGGGGCAGTGGGATTAGTTTAGGATGGGAGTGGGGCAGTGGGATTAGTTTAGGATGGGAGTGGGGCAGTGGGATTAGTTTTGGGTGGGAATGGGGCAGTGGGATTAGTTTTGGGTTGGAGTGGGGCAGTGGGATTAGTTTAGGATGGGAGTGGGGCAGTGGGATTAGTTTAGGTGGGAGTGGGCAGTGGGATAGTTAGGATGGGGGGGGGCAGTGGGATTAGTTTAGGATGGGAGTGGGGCAGTGGGATTAGTTTAGGATGGGAGTGGGGCAGTGGGATTAGTTTTGGTGGGAGTGGGGCAGTGGGATTAGTTTAGGATGGGAGTGGGGCAGTGGGATTAGTTTAGGATGGGAGTGGGGCAGTGGGATTAGTTTTGGGTGGGAGTGGGGCAGTGGGATTAGTTTAGGGTGGGAGTGGGGCAGTGGATTAGTTTAGGATGGGAGTGGGGCAGTGGATTAGTTTAGGATGGGAGTGGGGCAGTGGGATTAGTTTTGGATGGAGTGGGGCAGTGGGATTAGTTAGGTGGGAGTGGGGCAGTGGGATTAGTTTAGGATGGGAGTGGGGCAGTGGGATTAGTTTAGGATGGGAGTGGGGCAGTGGGATTAGTTTGGATGGGAGTGGGGCAGTGGGATTAGTTTAGGGAGGGAGTGGAGCAGTGGGATTAGTTTTGGATGGGAGTGGAGCAGTGGGATTAGTTTAGGATGGGGGTGGGGCAGTGGGATTAGTTTAGGATGGGAGTGGGGCAGTGGGATTAGTTTAGGATGGGAATGGGGCAGTGGGATTAGTTTAGGATGGGAGAGGGTCAGTGGGATTAGTTTTGGGTGGGAGTGGGGCAGTGGGATTAGTTTGGATGGGAGTGGGGCAGTGGGATTAGTTTAGGGAGGGAGTGGAGCAGTGGGATTAGTTTAGGATGGGAGTGGGGCAGTGGGATTAGTTTAGGATGGGAGTGGGGCAGTGGGATTAGTTTAGGGTGGGAGTGGGGCAGTGGGATTAGTTTTGGGTGGGAGGGGGCAGTGGGATTAGTTTTGGATGGGAGTGGGGCAGTGGGATTAGTTTAGGATGGGAGTGGGGCAGTGGGATTAGTTTAGGATGGGAGTGGGGCAGTGGGATTAGTTTTGGGTGGGGTGGGCAGTGGGATTAGTTTTGGGTGGGGATGGGGCAGTGGGATTAGTTTTGGGTGGGAGTTGGGCAGTGGGATTAGTTTAGGATGGGAGTGGGGCAGTGGGATTAGTTTTGGATGGGAGTGGGGCAGTGGGATTAGTTTTGGATGGGAGTGGGCAGTGGGATTAGTTTAGGATGGGAGTGGGGCAGTGGGATTAGTTTAGGATGGGAGTGGGGCAGTGGATTAGTTTTGGTGGGAGTGGGGCAGTGGGATTAGTTTTGGGTGGGAGTGGGGCAGTGGGATTAGTTTAGGATGGGAGTGGGGCAGTGGGATTAGTTTAGGGTGGGGAGTGGGGCAGTGGGATTGTTTTGGTTGGGAGTGGGCAGTGGGATTAGGTTTGGGTGGGAGTGGGCAAGTGGGATTAGTTTAGGATGGGAGTGGGGCAGTGGGATTAGTTTTGGCTGGGAGTGGAGCAGTGGGATTAGTTTTGGGTGGGAGTGGGGCAGTGGGATTAGTTTTGGATGGGAGTGGGGCAGTGGGATTAGTTTTGGGTGGGAGTGGGGCAGTGGATTAGTTTTGGATGGGAGTGGGCAGTGGGATTAGTTTAGGGTGGGAGTGGGGCAGTGGGATTAGTTTAGGGTGGGAGTGGGGCAGTGGGATTAGTTTAGGATGGGAGTGGGGCAGTGGGATTAGTTTAGGATGGGAGTGGGGCAGTGGGATTAGTTTAGGGATGGGAGTGGGGCAGTGGGATTAGTTTGGGTGGGGAGGGGCAGTGGGATTAGTTTTGGGTGGGAGTGGGGCAGTGGGATTAGTTTAGGATGGAGTGGGGCAGTGGGATTAGTTTAGGGTGGGAGTGGGGCAGTGGGATTAGTTTAGGATGGGAGTGGGGCAGTGGGATTAGTTTAGGGTGGGAGTGGGGCAGTGGGATTAGTTTAGGGTGGGAGTGGGGCAGTGGGATTAGTTTAGGATGGGAGTGGGGCAGTGGGATTAGTTTAGGATGGGAGTGGGGCAGTGGGATTAGTTTTGGGTGGGAGTGGGGCAGTGGGATTAGTTTTGGGTGGGAGTGGGGCAGTGGGATTAGTTTAGGGTGGGAGTGGGGCAGTGGGATTAGTTTTGGATGGGAGTGGGGCAGTGGGATTAGTTTAGGATGGGAATGGGGCAGTGGGATTAGTTTAGGATGGGAGTGGGGCAGTGGGATTAGTTTAGGATGGGAGTGGGGCAGTGGGATTAGTTTTGGGTGGGGAGTGGGGCAGTGGGATTAGTTTTGGATGGGAGTGGGGCAGTGGGATTAGTTTTGGGTGGGAGTGGGGCAGTGGGATTAGTTTAGGATGGGAGTGGGGCAGTGGGATTAGTTTAGGATGGGAGTGGGGCAGTGGGATTAGTTTTGGATGGGAGTGGGGCAGTGGGATTAGTTTAGGGTGGGAGTGGGGCAGTGGGATTAGTTTTGGATGGGAGTGGGGCAGTGGGATTAGTTTAGGATGGGAGTGGGGCAGTGGGATTAGTTTTGGGTGGGAGTGGGGCAGTGGGATTAGTTTAGGGTGGGAGTGGGGCAGTGGGATTAGTTTAGGGATGGGAGTGGGGCAGTGGGATTAGTTTAGGATGGGAGTGGGCAGTGGGATTAGTTTAGGATGAGAGTGGGCAGTGGGATTAGTTTAGGATGGGAGTGGGGCAGTGGGATTAGTTTTGGATGGGAGTGGAGCAGTGGGATTAGTTTAGGATGGGAGTGGGGCAGTGGGATTAGTTTAGGATGGGAGTGGGGCAGTGGGATTAGTTTAGGTGGGAGTGGGGCAGTGGGATTAGTTTAGGATGGGAGTGGGGCAGTGGGATTAGTTTTGGGTGGGAGTGGGGCAGTGGGATTAGTTTTGGGTGGGAGTGGGGCAGTGGGATTAGTTTAGGATGGGAGTGGGGCAGTGGGATTAGTTTAGGATGGGAGTGGGGCAGTGGGATTAGTTTAGGATGGGAGTGGGGCAGTGGGATTAGTTTTGGGTGGGATTGGGGCAGTGGGATTAGTTTTGGGTGGGAGTGGGGCAGTGGGATTAGTTTTGGATGGGAGTGGGGCAGTGGGATTAGTTTGGGTGGGAGTGGGGCAGTGGGATTAGTTTAGGGTGGGAGTGGGGCAGTGGGATTAGTTTTGGGTGGGAGTGGGGCAGTGGGATTAGTTTAGGATGGGAGTGGGGCAGTGGGATTAGTTTAGGATGGGAGTGGGGCAGTGGGATTAGTTTAGGATGGGAGTGGGGCAGTGGGATTAGTTTTGGGTGGGAGTGGGGCAGTGGGATTAGTTTTGGGTGGGAGTGGGGCAGTGGGATTAGTTTAGGATGGGAGTGGGGCAGTGGGATTAGTTTTGGTGGGAGTGGGGCAGTGGGATTAGTTTAGGATGGGAGTGGGGCAGTGGGATTAGTTTAGGATGGGAGTGGGGCAGTGGGATTAGTTTAGGATGGGAGTGGGGCAGTGGGATTAGTTTGGATGGGGAGTGGGGCAGTGGGATTAGTTTAGGATGGGAGTGGGGCAGTGGGATTAGTTTAGGATGGGAGTGGGGCAGTGGGATTAGTTTAGGATGGGAGTGGGGCAGTGGGATTAGTTTAGGATGGGAGTGGGGCAGTGGGATTAGTTTAGGATGGGAGTGGGGCAGTGGGATTAGTTTAGGATGGGAGTGGGGCAGTGGGATTAGTTTAGGATGGGAGTGGGGCAGTGGGATTAGTTTAGGATGGGAGTGGGGCAGTGGGATTAGTTTAGGATGGGAGTGGGGCAGTGGGATTAGTTTAGGGTGGGAGTGGGGCAGTGGGATTAGTTTAGGATGGGAGTGGGGCAGTGGGATTAGTTTAGGGTGGGAGTGGGGCAGTGGGATTAGTTTAGGGTGGGAGTGGGGCAGTGGGATTAGTTTAGGGTGGGAGTGGGGCAGTGGGATTAGTTTAGGATGGGAGTGGGGCAGTGGGATTAGTTTAGGGTGGGAGTGGGGCAGTGGGATTAGTTTGGGTGGGAGTGGGGCAGTGGGATTAGTTTAGGATGGGAGTGGGGCAGTGGGATTAGTTTAGGATGGGAGTGGGGCAGTGGGATTAGTTTAGGATGGGAGTGGGGCAGTGGGATTAGTTTAGGATGGGAGTGGGGCAGTGGGATTAGTTTTGGGTGGGAGTGGGGCAGTGGGATTAGTTTAGGATGGGAGTGGGGCAGTGGGATTAGTTTAGGATGGGAGTGGGGCAGTGGGATTAGTTTAGGATGGGAGTGGGGCAGTGGGAATATTTTAGGATGGAGTGGGGCAGTGGGATTAGTTTAGGTGGGAGTGGGGCAGTGGGATTAGTTTGGGTGGGACTGGGGCAGTGGGATTAGTTTAGGGTGGGAGTGGGGCAGTGGGATTAGTTTAGGATGGGAGTGGGGCAGTGGGATTAGTTTAGGATGGGAGTGGGGCAGTGGGATTAGTTTAGGATGGGAGTGGGGCAGTGGGATTAGTTTTGGATGGGGGTGGGGCAGTGGGATTAGTTTTGGCTGGGAGTGGGGCAGTGGGATTAGTTTGGGTGGGAGTGGGGCAGTGGGATTAGTTTAGGATGGGAGTGGGGCAGTGGGATTAGTTTAGGATGGGAGTGGGGCAGTGGGATTAGTTTAGGATGGGAGTGGGGCAGTGGGATTAGTTTTGGGTGGGAGTGGGGCAGTGGGATTAGTTTAGGATGGGAGTGGGGCAGTGGGATTAGTTTAGGATGGGAGTGGGGCAGTGGGATTAGTTTAGGATGGGAGTGGGGCAGTGGGATTAGTTTAGGATGGGAGTGGGGCAGTGGGATTAGTTTAGGGTGGGAGTGGGGCAGTGGGATTAGTTTAGGATGGGAGTGGGGCAGTGGGATTAGTTTAGGATGGGAGTGGGGCAGTGGGATTAGTTTTGGTGGGAGTGGGCAGTGGGATTAGTTTAGGATGGGAGTGGGGCAGTGGGATTAGTTTAGGATGGGAGTGGGGCAGTGGATTAGTTTAGGGTGGGAGTGGGGCAGTGGGATTAGTTTAGGATGGGAGTGGGGCAGTGGGATTAGTTTAGGATGGGAGTGGGGCAGTGGGATTAGTTTAGGATGGGAGTGGGGCAGTGGGATTAGTTTAGGATGGGAGTGGGGCAGTGGGATTAGTTTAGGGTGGGAGTGGGGCAGTGGGATTAGTTTAGGATGGGAGTGGGGCAGTGGGATTAGTTTTGGATGGGAGTGGGGCAGTGGGATTAGTTTGGGTGGGAGTGGGGCAGTGGGATTAGTTTTGGATGGGAGTGGGGCAGTGGGATTAGTTTTGGATGGGAGTGGGGCAGTGGGATTAGTTTAGGATGGGAGTGGGGCAGTGGGATTAGTTTAGGGTGGGAGTGGGGCAGTGGGATTAGTTTAGGGTGGGAGTGGGGCAGTGGGATCAGTTTAGGAGGGGCAGTGGGATTAGTTTTGTGTGGGAGTGGGGCAGTGGGATTAGTTTAGGATGGGAGTGGGGCAGTGGGATTAGTTTAGGATGGGAGTGGGGCAGTGGGATTAGTTTAGGATGGGAGTGGGGCAGTGGGATTAGTTTAGGATGGGAGTGGGGCAGTGGGATTAGTTTAGGATGGGAGTGGGGCAGTGGGATTAGTTTAGGGTGGGAGTGGGGCAGTGGGATTAGTTTTGGATGGGAGTGGGGCAGTGGGATTAGTTTAGGATGGGAGTGGGGCAGTGGGATTAGTTTTGGGTGGGAGTGGGGCAGTGGGATTAGTTTAGGATGGGAGTGGGGCAGTGGGATTAGTTTAGGATGGGAGTGGGGCAGTGGGATTAGTTTTGGGTGGGAGTGGGGCAGTGGGATTAGTTTTGGGTGGGAGTGGGGCAGTGGGATTAGTTTAGGATGGGAGTGGGGCAGTGGGATTAGTTTAGGGTGGGAGTGGGGCAGTGGGATTAGTTTTGGATGGGAGTGGGGCAGTGGGATTAGTTTTGGATGGGAGTGGGGCAGTGGGATTAGTTTAGGGTGGGAGTGGGGCAGTGGGATTAGTTTTGGATGGGAGTGGGGCAGTGGGATTAGTTTAGGATGGGAGTGGGGCAGTGGGATTAGTTTAGGATGGGAGTGGGGCAGTGGGATTAGTTTAGGATGGGAGTGGGGCAGTGGGATTAGTTTAGGGTGGGAGTGGGGCAGTGGATTAGTTTAGGATGGGAGTGGGTCAGTGGGATTAGTTTAGGATGGGAGTGGGGCACTGGGATTAGTTTAGGGTGGGAGTGTGGCAGTGGGATTAGTTTTGGATGGGAGTGGGGCAGTGGGATTAGTTTAGGATGGGAGTGGGGCAGTGGGATTAGTTTAGGATGGGAGTGGGGCAGTGGGATTAGTTTAGGATGGGAGTGGGGCAGTGGGATTAGTTTTGGGTGGGAGTGGGGCAGTGGGATTAGTTTAGGGTGGGAGTGGGGCAGTGGGATTAGTTTAGGATGGGAGTGGGGCAGTGGGATTAGTTTAGGATGGGAGTGGGGCAGTGGGATTAGTTTAGGTGGGAGTGGGGCAGTGGGATTAGTTTTGGATGGGAGTGGGGCAGTGGGATTAGTTTTGGGTGGGAGTGGGGCAGTGGGATTAGTTTAGGATGGGAGTGGGGCAGTGGGATTAGTTTAGGATGGGAGTGGGGCAGTGGGATTAGTTTAGGGTGGGAGTGGGGCAGTGGGATTAGTTTAGGATGGGGGTGGGGCAGTGGGATTAGTTTAGGATGGGAGTGGGGCAGTGGGATTAGTTTAGGATGGGAGTGGGGCAGTGGGATTAGTTTTGGGTGGGAGTGGGGCAGTGGGATTAGTTTAGGATGGGAGTGGGGCAGTGGGATTAGTTTAGGATGGGAGTGGGGCAGTGGGATTAGTTTAGGATGGGAGTGGGGCAGTGGGATTAGTTTAGGGTGGGAGTGGGGCAGTGGGATTAGTTTTGGGTGGGAGTGGGGCAGTGGGATTAGTTTAGGGTGGGAGTGGGGCAGTGGGATTAGTTTTGGATGGGAGTGGGGCAGTGGGATTAGTTTAGGGTGGGAGTGGGGCAGTGGGATTAGTTTAGGATGGGAGTGGGGCAGTGGGATTAGTTTAGGATGGGAGTGGGGCAGTGGGATTAGTTTAGGATGGGAGTGGGGCAGTGGGATTAGTTTTGGGTGGGAGTGGGGCAGTGGGATTAGTTTTGGGTGGGAGTGGGGCAGTGGGATTAGTTTAGGATGGGAGTGGGGCAGTGGGATTAGTTTAGGATGGGAGTGGGGCAGTGGGATTAGTTTAGGATGGGAGTGGGGCAGTGGGATTAGTTTTGGGTGGGAGTGGGGCAGTGGGATTAGTTTAGGGTGGGAGTGGGGCAGTGGGATTAGTTTTGGATGGGAGTGGGGCAGTGGGATTAGTTTAGGATGGGAGTGGGGCAGTGGGATTAGTTTAGGATGGGAGTGGGGCAGTGGGATTAGTTTAGGATGGGAGTGGGGCAGTGGGATTAGTTTTGGGTGGGAGTGGGGCAGTGGGATTAGTTTAGGATGGGAGTGGGGCAGTGGGATTAGTTTTGGGTGGGAGTGGGGCAGTGGGATTAGTTTAGGATGGGAGTGGGGCAGTGGGATTAGTTTAGGATGGGAGTGGGGCAGTGGGATTAGTTTAGGATGGGAGTGGGGCAGTGGGATTAGTTTAGGATGGGAGTGGGGCAGTGGGATTAGTTTAGATGGGAGTGGGGCAGTGGGATTAGTTTAGGGTGGGAGTGGGGCAGTGGGATTAGTTTAGGATGGGAGTGGGGCAGTGGGATTAGTTTAGGATGGGAATGGGGCAGTGGGATTAGTTTAGGTTGGGAGTGGGGCAGTGGGATTAGTTTGGGTTGGGAGCGAGGCAGTGGGAATAGTTTAGGCTGGGATCGGGGCAGTGGGATTAGTTTTGGGTGGGGGTGGGGCAGTGGGATTAGTTTAGGATGGGAGTGGGGCAGTGGGATTAGTTTAGGATGGGAGTGGGGCAGTGGGATTAGTTTAGGATGGGAGTGGGGCAGTGGGATTAGTTTTGGATGGGAGTGGGGCAGTGGGATTAGTTTAGGATGGGAGTGGGGCAGTGGGATTAGTTTAGGATGGGAGTGGGGCAGTGGGATTAGTTTAGGATGGGAGTGGGGCAGTGGGATTAGTTTTGGGTGGGAGTGGGGCAGTGGGATTAGTTTAGGGTGGGAGTGGGGCAGTGGGATTAGTTTAGGATGGGAGTGGGGCAGTGGGATTAGTTTAGGATGGGAGTGGGGCAGTGGGATTAGTTTAGGATGGGAGTGGGGCAGTGGGATTAGTTTAGGATGGGAGTGGAGCAGTGGGATTAGTTTTGGGTGGGAGTGGGGCAGTGGGATTAGTTTAGGATGGGAGTGGGGCAGTGGGATTAGTTTTGGGTGGGAGTGGGGCAGTGGGATTAGTTTAGGATGGGAGTGGGGCAGTGGGATTAGTTTTGGGTGGGAGTGGGGCAGTGGGATTAGTTTAGGATGGGAGTGGGGCAGTGGGATTAGTTTTGGATGGGAGTGGGGCAGTGGGATTAGTTTAGGATGGGAGTGGGGCAGTGGGATTAGTTTAGGATGGGAGTGGGGCAGTGGGATTAGTTTTGGGTGGGAGTGGGGCAGTGGGATTAGTTTAGGATGGGAGCGGGGCAGTGGGATTAGTTTAGGATGGGAGTGGGGCAGTGGGATTAGTTTAGGATGGGAGTGGGGCAGTGGGATTAGTTTAGGATGGGAGTGGGGCAGTGGGATTAGTTTAGGATGGGAGTGGGGCAGTGGGATTAGTTTTGGGTGGGGGTGGGGCAGTGGGATTAGTTTAGGATGGGAGTGGGGCAGTGGGATTAGTTTAGGATGGGAGTGGGGCAGTGGGATTAGTTTAGGATGGGAGTGGGGCAGTGGGATTAGTTTAGGGTGGGAGTGGGGCAGTGGGATTAGTTTAGGATGGGAGTGGGGCAGTGGGATTAGTTTAGGATGGGAGTGGGGCAGTGGGATTAGTTTAGGATGGGAGTGGGGCAGTGGGATTAGTTTAGGATGGGAGTGGGGCAGTGGGATTAGTTTAGGATGGGAATGGGGCAGTTGGATTAGTTTTGGGTGGGGAGTGGGGCAGTGGGATTAGTTTAGGATGGGAGTGGGGCAGTGGGATTAGTTTAGGATGGGAGTGGGGCAGTGGGATTAGTTTTGGATGGGAGTGGGGCAGTGGGATTAGTTTAGGATGGGAGTGGGGCAGTGGGATTAGTTTAGGATGGGAGTGGGGCAGTGGGATTAGTTTTGGATGGGAGTGGGGCAGTGGGATTAGTTTAGGGTGGGAGTGGGGCAGTGGGATTAGTTTTGGGTGGGAGTGGGGCAGTGGGATTAGTTTAGGGTGGGAGTGGGGCAGTGGGATTAGTTTAGGATGGGAGTGGGGCAGTGGGATTAGTTTAGGATGGGAGTGGGGCAGTGGGATTAGTTTAGGATGGGAGTGGGGCAGTGGGATTAGTTTAGGATGGGAGTGGGGCAGTGGGATTAGTTTAGGATGGGAGTGGGGCAGTGGGATTAGTTTAGGATGGGAGTGGGGCAGTGGGATTAGTTTTGGATGGGAGTGGGGCAGTGGGATTAGTTTAGGATGGGAGTGGGGCAGTGGGATTAGTTTAGGATGGGAGTGGGGCAGTGGGATTAGTTTAGGATGGGAGTGGGGCAGTGGGATTAGTTTTGGGTGGGAGTGGGGCAGTGGGATTAGTTTTGGTGGGAGTGGGGCAGTGGGATTAGTTTTGGGTGGGAGTGGGGCAGTGGGATTAGTTTTGGATGGGAGTGGGGCAGTGGGATTAGTTTTGGATGGGAGTGGGGCAGTGGGATTAGTTTAGGATGGGAGTGGGGCAGTGGGATTAGTTTTGGATGGGAGTGGGGCAGTGGGATTAGTTTAGGATGGGAGTGGGGCAGTGGGATTAGTTTAGGGTGGGAGTGGGGCAGTGGGATTAGTTTAGGATGGGAGTGGGGCAGTGGGATTAGTTTAGGATGGGAGTGGGGCAGTGGGATTAGTTTTGGATGGGAGTGGGGCAGTGGGATTAGTTTAGGGTGGGAGTGGGGCAGTGGGATTAGTTTAGGATGGGAGTGGGGCAGTGGGATTAGTTTAGGATGGGAGTGGGGCAGTGGGATTAGTTTTGGGTGGGAGTGGGGCAGTGGGATTAGTTTTGGGTGGGGATGGGGCAGTGGGATTAGTTTTGGGTGGGAGTGGGGCAGTGGGATTAGTTTAGGGTGGGAGTGGGGCAGTGGGATTAGTTTAGGATGGGAGTGGGGCAGTGGGATTAGTTTTGGGTGGGAGTGGGGCAGTGGGATTAGTTTAGGATGGGAGTGGGGCAGTGGGATTAGTTTAGGATGGGAGTGGGGCAGTGGGATTAGTTTAGGATGGGAGTGGGGCAGTGGGATTAGTTTTGGGTGGGGGTGGGGCAGTGGGATTAGTTTAGGATGGGAGTGGGGCAGTGGGATTAGTTTAGGATGGGAGTGGGGCAGTGGGATTAGTTTTGGATGGGAGTGGGGCAGTGGGATTAGTTTAGGGTGGGAGTGGGGCAGTGGGATTAGTTTTGGGTGGGGGTGGGGCAGTGGGATTAGTTTTGGGTGGGAGTGGGGCAGTGGGATTAGTTTAGGATGGGAGTGGGGCAGTGGGATTAGTTTAGGATGGGAGTGGGGCAGTGGGATTAGTTTAGGGTGGGCGTGGGGCAGTGGGATTAGTTTAGGATGGGAGTGGGGCAGTGGGATTAGTTTTGGGTGGGAGTGGGGCAGTGGGATTAGTTTTGGGTGGGAGTGGGGCAGTGGGATTAGTTTTGGGTGGGAGTGGGGCAGTGGGATTAGTTTTGGGTGGGAGTGGGGCAGTGGGATTAGTTTAGGTTGGGAGTGGGGCAGTGGGATTAGTTTTGGATGGGAGTGGGGCAGTGGGATTAGTTTAGGATGGGAGTGGGGCAGTGGGATTAGTTTAGGATGGGAGTGGGGCAGTGGGATTAGTTTAGGGTGGGAGTGGGGCAGTGGGATTAGTTTTGGGTGGGGGTGGGGCAGTGGGATTAGTTTTGGGTGGGAGTGGGGCAGTGGGATTAGTTTAGGGTGGGAGTGGGGCAGTGGGATTAGTTTAGGATGGGAGTGGGGCAGTGGGATTAGTTTAGGATGGGAGTGGGGCAGTGGGATTAGTTTTGGGTGGGGGTGGGGCAGTGGGATTAGTTTAGGTGGGAGTGGGGCAGTGGGATTAGTTTAGGATGGGAGTGGGGCAGTGGGATTAGTTTAGGATGGGAGTGGGGCAGTGGGATTAGTTTAGGATGGGAGTGGGGCAGTGGGATTAGTTTAGGATGGGAGTGGGGCAGTGGGATTAGTTTTGGATGGGAGTGGGGCAGTGGGATTAGTTTTGGGTGGGAGTGGGGCAGTGGGATTAGTTTAGGGTGGGAGTGGGGCAGTGGGATTAGTTTTGGATGGGAGTGGGGCAGTGGGATTAGTTTTGGATGGGGGTGGGGCAGTGGGATTAGTTTTGGGTGGGAGTGGGGCAGTGGGATTAGTTTAGGATGGGAGTGGGGCAGTGGGATTAGTTTTGGGTGGGAGTGGGGCAGTGGGATTAGTTTAGGATGGGAGTGGGGCAGTGGGATTAGTTTTGGGTGGGAGTGGGCAGTGGGATTAGTTTAGGATGGGAGTGGGGCAGTGGGATTAGTTTAGGTGGGAGTGGGGCAGTGGGATTAGTTTAGGATGGGAGTGGGGCAGTGGGATTAGTTTTGGGTGGGAGTGGGGCAGTGGGATTAGTTTAGGATGGGAGTGGGGCAGTGGGATTAGTTTTGGGTGGGAGTGGGGCAGTGGGATTAGTTTAGGATGGGAGTGGGGCAGTGGGATTAGTTTAGGATGGGAGTGGGGCAGTGGGATTAGTTTTGGATGGGAGTGGGGCAGTGGGATTAGTTTTGGGTGGGAGTGGGGCAGTGGGATTAGTTTTGGGTGGGAGTGGGGCAGTGGGATTAGTTTTGGGTGGGAGTGGGGCAGTGGGATTAGTTTAGGATGGGAGTGGGGCAGTGGGATTAGTTTAGGATGGGAGTGGGGCAGTGGGATTAGTTTTGGGTGGGAGTGGGGCAGTGGGATTAGTTTTGGGTGGGAGTGGGGCAGTGGGATTAGTTTAGGATGGGAGTGGGGCAGTGGGATTAGTTTAGGATGGGAGTGGGGCAGTGGGATTAGTTTTGGGTGGGAGTGGGGCAGTGGGATTAGTTTTGGATGGGAGTGGGGCAGTGGGATTAGTTTTGGATGGGAGTGGGGCAGTGGGATTAGTTTAGGGTGGGAGTGGGGCAGTGGGATTAGTTTAGGATGGGAGTGGGGCAGTGGGATTAGTTTAGGGTGGGAGTGGGGCAGTGGGATTAGTTTAGGGTGGGAGTGGGGCAGTGGGATTAGTTTAGGATGGGAGTGGGGCAGTGGGATTAGTTTAGGATGGGAGTGGGGCAGTGGGATTAGTTTTGGGTGGGAGTGGGGCAGTGGGATTAGTTTAGGGTGGGAGTGGGGCAGTGGGATTAGTTTAGGATGGGAGTGGGGCAGTGGGATTAGTTTTGGATGGGAGTGGGGCAGTGGGATTAGTTTTGGGTGGGAGTGGGGCAGTGGGATTAGTTTAGGGTGGGAGTGGGGCAGTGGATTAGTTTAGGATGGGAGTGGGGCAGTGGGATTAGTTTAGGATGGGAGTGGGGCAGTGGGATTAGTTTAGGGTGGGAGTGGGGCAGTGGGATTAGTTTAGGATGGGAGTGGGGCAGTGGGATTAGTTTTGGGTGGGAGTGGGGCAGTGGGATTAGTTTTGGGTGGGAGTGTGGTAGTGGGATTAGTCTTGGGTGGGAGTGGGGCAGTGGGATTAGTTTTGGGTGGGGGTGGGGCAGTGGGATTAGTTTAGGTTGGGAGTGGGGCAGTGGGATTAGTTTTGGATGGGAGTGGGGCAGTGGGATTAGTTTAGGATGGGAGTGGGGCAGTGGGATTAGTTTAGGATGGGAGTGGGGCAGTGGGATTAGTTTTGGGTGGGGTGGGGCAGTGGGATTAGTTTGGGGTGGGGGTGGGGCAGTGGGATTAGTTTTGGGTGGGAGTGGGGCAGTGGGATTAGTTTAGGGTGGGAGTGGGGCAGTGGGATTAGTTTAGGATGGGAGTGGGGCAGTGGGATTAGTTTAGGATGGGAGTGGGGCAGTGGGATTAGTTTTGGGTGGGAGTGGGGCAGTGGGATTAGTTTTGTGTGGGAGTGGGGCAGTGGGATTAGTTTAGGATGGGAGTGGGGCAGTGGGATTAGTTTAGGATGGGAGTGGGGCAGTGGGATTAGTTTAGGATGGGAGTGGGGCAGTGGGATTAGTTTAGGATGGGAGTGGGGCAGTGGGATTAGTTTAGGTTGGGAGTGGGGCAGTGGGATTAGTTTTGGGTGGGGGTGGGGCAGTGGGATTAGTTTAGGGTGGGAGTGGGGCAGTGGGATTAGTTTTGGATGGGGGTGGGGCAGTGGGATTAGTTTTGGATGGGGGCGGGGCAGTGGGATTAGTTTTGGGTGGGAGTGGGGCAGTGGGATTAGTTTAGGGTGGGAGTGGGGCAGTGGGATTAGGTTTGGGTGGGAGTGGGGCAGTGGGATTAGTTTTGGGTGGGAGTGGGGCAGTGGGATTAGTTTAGGATGGGAGTGGGGCAGTGGGATTAGTTTAGGATGGGAGTGGGGCAGTGGGATTAGTTTAGGGTGGGAGTGGGGCAGTGGGATTAGTTTAGGATGGGAGTGGGGCAGTGGGATTAGTTTGGGTGGGAGTGGGGCAGTGGGATTAGTTTAGGATGGGAGTGGGGCAGTGGGATTAGTTTTGGGTGGGAGTGGGGCAGTGGGATTAGTTTAGGATGGGAGTGGGGCAGTGGGATTAGTTTAGGATGGGAGTGGGGCAGTGGGATTAGTTTTGGATGGGAGTGGGGCAGTGGGATTAGTTTTGGGTGGGAGTGGGGCAGTGGGATTAGTTTTGGGTGGGAGTGGGGCAGTGGGATTAGTTTTGGGTGGGAGTGGGGCAGTGGGATTAGTTTAGGATGGGAGTGGGGCAGTGGGATTAGTTTAGGATGGGAGTGGGGCAGTGGGATTAGTTTTGGGTGGGAGTGGGGCAGTGGGATTAGTTTTGGGTGGGAGTGGGGCAGTGGGATTAGTTTAGGATGGGAGTGGGGCAGTGGGATTAGTTTAGGATGGGAGTGGGGCAGTGGGATTAGTTTTGGGTGGGAGTGGGGCAGTGGGATTAGTTTTGGGTGGGAGTGGGGCAGTGGGATTAGTTTTGGATGGGAGTGGGGCAGTGGGATTAGTTTTGGGTGGGAGTGGGGCAGTGGGATTAGTTTTGGATGGGAGTGGGGCAGTGGGATTAGTTTAGGGTGGGAGTGGGGCAGTGGGATTAGTTTTGGGTGGGAGTGGGGCAGTGGGATTAGTTTAGGGTGGGAGTGGGGCAGTGGGTTTAGTTTTGGTGGGAGTGGGGCAGTGGGATTTGTTTTGGGTGGGAGTGGGGCAGTGGGATTAGTTTAGGATGGGAGTGGGGCAGTGGGATTAGTTTTGGGTGGGAGTGGGGCAGTGGGATTAGTTTTGGATGGGAGTGGGGCAGTGGGATTAGTTTAGGATGGGAGTGGGGCAGTGGGATTAGTTTAGGATGGGAGTGGGGCAGTGGGATTAGTTTAGGATGGGAGTGGGGCAGTGGGATTAGTTTAGGATGGGAGTGGGGCAGTGGGATTAGTTTAGGATGGGAGTGGGGCAGTGGGATTAGTTTAGGGTGGGAGTGGGGCAGTGGGATTAGTTTAGGATGGGAGTGGGGCAGTGGGATTAGTTTAGGATGGGAGTGGGGCAGTGGGATTAGTTTTGGATGGGAGTGGGGCAGTGGGATTAGTTTAGGATGGGAGTGGGGCAGTGGGATTAGTTTAGGATGGGAGTGGGGCAGTGGGATTAGTTTAGGATGGGAGTGGGGCAGTGGGATTAGTTTTGGATGGGAGTGGGGCAGTGGGATTAGTTTAGGGTGGGAGTGGGGCAGTGGGATTAGTTTAGGATGGGAGTGGGGCAGTGGGATTAGTTTTGGATGGGAGTGGGGCAGTGGGATTAGTTTAGGATGGGAGTGGGGCAGTGGGATTAGTTTAGGATGGGAGTGGGGCAGTGGGATTAGTTTAGGATGGGAGTGGGGCAGTGGGATTAGTTTAGGGTGGGAGTGGGGCAGTGGGATTAGTTTAGGGTGGGAGTGGGGCAGTGGGATTAGTTTTGGGTGGGAGTGGGGCAGTGGGATTAGTTTAGGATGGGAGTGGGGCAGTGGGATTAGTTTAGGATGGGAGTGGGGCAGTGGGATTAGTTTTGGGTGGGAGTGGGGCAGTGGGATTAGTTTAGGTTGGGAGTGGGGCAGTGGGATTAGTTTAGGATGGGAGTGGGGCAGTGGGATTAGTTTAGGATGGGAGTGGGGCAGTGGGATTAGTTTAGGATGGGAGTGGGGCAGTGGGATTAGTTTAGGGTGGGAGTGGGGCAGTGGGATTAGTTTTGGATGGGAGTGGGGCAGTGGGATTAGTTTTGGATGGGAGTGGGGCAGTGGGATTAGTTTAGGGTGGGAGTGGGGCAGTGGGATTAGTTTAGGATGGGAGTGGGGCAGTGGGATTAGTTTAGGATGGGAATGCGGCAGTGGGATTAGTTTAGGATGGGAGTGGGGCAGTGGGATTAGTTTAGGGTGGGAGTGGGGCAGTGGGATTAGTTTAGGATGGGAGTGGGGCAGTGGGATTAGTTTAGGATGGGAGTGGGGCAGTGGGATTAGTTTAGGATGGGAGTGGGGCAGTGGGATTAGTTTAGGATGGGAGTGGGGCAGTGGGATTAGTTTAGGATGGGAGTGGGGCAGTGGGATTAGTTTAGGATGGGAGTGGGGCAGTGGGATTAGTTTAGGATGGGAGTGGGGCAGTGGGATTAGTTTAGGATGGGAGTGGGGCAGTGGGATTAGTTTAGGATGGGAGTGGGGCAGTGGGATTAGTTTAGGATGGGAGTGGGGCAGTGGGATTAGTTTAGGATGGGAGTGGGGCAGTGGGATTAGTTTAGGATGGGAGTGGGGCAGTGGGATTAGTTTAGGATGGGAGTGGGGCAGTGGGATTAGTTTAGGATGGGAGTGGGGCAGTGGGATTAGTTTAGGGTGGGAGTGGGGCAGTGGGATTAGTTTTGGGTGGGAGTGGGGCAGTGGGATTAGTTTTGGATGGGAGTGGGGCAGTGGGATTAGTTTTGGGTGGGAGTGGGGCAGTGGGATTAGTTTTGGATGGGAGTGGGGCAGTGGGATTAGTTTAGGGTGGGAGTGGGGCAGTGGGATTAGTTTTGGGTGGGAGTGGGGCAGTGGGATTAGTTTTGGGTGGGAGTGGGGCAGTGGGATTAGTTTTGGGTGGGAGTGGGGCAGTGGGATTAGTTTAGGATGGGAGTGGGGCAGTGGGATTAGTTTAGGATGGGAGTGGGGCAGTGGGATTAGTTTTGGGTGGGAGTGGGGCAGTGGGATTAGTTTTGGGTGGGAGTGGGGCAGTGGGATTAGTTTAGGATGGGAGTGGGGCAGTGGGATTAGTTTAGGATGGGAGTGGGGCAGTGGGATTAGTTTTGGGTGGGAGTGGGGCAGTGGGATTAGTTTAGGGTGGGAGTGGGGCAGTGGGATTAGTTTTGGGTGGGAGTGGGGCAGTGGGATTAGTTTAGGATGGGAGTGGGGCAGTGGGATTAGTTTAGGATGGGAGTGGGGCAGTGGGATTAGTTTTGGGTGGGAGTGGGGCAGTGGGATTAGTTTAGGATGGGAGTGGGGCAGTGGGATTAGTTTTGGATGGGAGTGGGGCAGTGGGATTAGTTTAGGGTGGGAGTGGGGCAGTGGGATTAGTTTAGGATGGGAGTGGGGCAGTGGGATTAGTTTAGGATGGGAGTGGGGCAGTGGGATTAGTTTAGGCTGGGAGTGGGGCAGTGGGATTAGTTTTGGGTGGGAGTGGGGCAGTGGGATTAGTTTAGGATGGGAGTGGGGCAGTGGGATTAGTTTAGGATGGGAGTGGGGCAGTGGGATTAGTTTAGGATGGGAGTGGGGCAGTGGGATTAGTTTAGGATGGGAGTGGGGCAGTGGGATTAGTTTAGGATGGGAGTGGGGCAGTGGGATTAGTTTTGGGTGGGAGTGGGGCAGTGGGATTAGTTTAGGATGGGAGTGGGGCAGTGGGATTAGTTTAGGATGGGAGTGGGGCAGTGGGATTAGTTTAGGATGGGAGTGGGGCAGTGGGATTAGTTTAGGGTGGGAGTGGGGCAGTGGGATTAGTTTAGGATGGGAGTGGGGCAGTGGGATTAGTTTTGGGTGGGAGTGGGGCAGTGGGATTAGTTTAGGATGGGAGTGGGGCAGTGGGATTAGTTTAGGGTGGGAGTGGGGCAGTGGGATTAGTTTTGGGTGGGAGTGGGGCAGTGGGATTAGTTTAGGATGGGAGTGGGGCAGTGGGATTAGTTTAGGATGGGAGTGGGGCAGTGCGATTAGTTTAGGGTGGGAGTGGGGCAGTGGGATTAGTTTAGGATGGGAGTGTGGCAGTGGGATTAGTTTTGGGTGGGAGTGGGGCAGTGGGATTAGTTTAGGGTGGGAGTGGGGCAGTGGGATTAGTTTTGGGTGGGAGTGGGGCAGTGGGATTAGTTTTGGATGGGAGTGGGGCAGTGGGATTAGTTTAGGATGGGAGTGGGGCAGTGGGATTAGTTTAGGATGGGAGTGGGGCAGTGGGATTAGTTTTGGATGGGAGTGGGGCAGTGGGATTAGTTTAGGATGGGAGTGGGGCAGTGGGATTAGTTTAGGATGGGAGTGGGGCAGTGGGATTAGTTTAGGATGGGAGTGGGGCAGTGGGATTAGTTTAGGATGGGAGTGGGGCAGTGGGATTAGTTTAGGATGGGAGTGGGGCAGTGGGATTAGTTTAGGATGGGAGTGGAGCAGTGGGATTAGTTTAGGATGGGAGTGGGGCAGTGGGATTAGTTTAGGATGGGAGTGGGGCAGTGGGATTAGTTTAGGATGGGAGTGGGGCAGTGGGATTAGTTTTGGATGGGAGTGGGGCAGTGGGATTAGTTTTGGGTGGGAGTGGGGCAGTGGGATTAGTTTAGGATGGGAGTGGGGCAGTGGGATTAGTTTAGGGTGGGAGTGGGGCAGTGGGATTAGTTTTGGATGGGAGTGGGGCAGTGGGATTAGTTTAGGATGGGAGTGGGGCAGTGGGATTAGTTTTGGATGGGAGTGGGGCAGTGGGATTAGTTTAGGATGGGAGTGGGGCAGTGGGATTAGTTTAGGATGGGAGTGGGGCAGTGGGATTAGTTTTGGGTGGGAGTGGGGCAGTGGGATTAGTTTAGGATGGGAGTGGGGCAGTGGGATTAGTTTTGGGTGGGGGTGGGGCAGTGGGATTAGTTTAGGGTGGGAGTGGGGCAGTGGGATTAGTTTAGGATGGGAGTGGGGCAGTGGGATTAGTTTAGGATGGGAGTGGGGCAGTGGGATTAGTTTTGGGTGGGAGTGGGGCAGTGGGATTAGTTTTGGGTGGGAGTGGGGCAGTGGGATTAGTTTAGGGTGGGAGTGGGGCAGTGGGATTAGTTTAGGATGGGAGTGGGGCAGTGGGATTAGTTTAGGATGGGAGTGGGGCAGTGGGATTAGTTTGGATGGGAGTGGGGCAGTGGGATTAGTTTAGGATGGGAGTGGGGCAGTGGGATTAGTTTTGGGTGGGAGTGGGGCAGTGGGATTAGTTTAGGATGGGAGTGGGGCAGTGGGATTAGTTTAGGATGGGAGTGGGGCAGTGGGATTAGTTTAGGATGGGAGTGGGGCAGTGGGATTAGTTTTGGGTGGGAGTGGGGCAGTGGGATTAGTTTTGGGTGGGAGTGGGGCAGTGGGATTAGTTTAGGATGGGAGTGGGGCAGTGGGATTAGTTTAGGATGGGAGTGGGGCAGTGGGATTAGTTTTGGATGGGAGTGGGGCAGTGGGATTAGTTTGGATGGGAGTGGGGCAGTGGGATTAGTTTAGGATGGGAGTGGGGCAGTGGGATTAGTTTAGGATGGGAGTGGGGCAGTGGGATTAGTTTAGGATGGGAGTGGGGCAGTGGGATTAGTTTTGGATGGGAGTGGGGCAGTGGGATTAGTTTTGGGTGGGGTGGGGCAGTGGGATTAGTTTTGGATGGGAGTGGGGCAGTGGGATTAGTTTTGGATGGGAGTGGGGCAGTGGGATTAGTTTTGGGTGGGAGTGGGGCAGTGGGATTAGTTTAGGATGGGAGTGGGGCAGTGGGATTAGTTTAGGATGGGAGTGGGGCAGTGGGATTAGTTTAGGGTGGGAGTGGGGCAGTGGGATTAGTTTAGGGTGGGAGTGGGGCAGTGGGATTAGTTTTGTGTGGGAGTGGGGCAGTGGGATTAGTTTAGGATGGGAGTGGGGCAGTGGGATTAGTTTTGGGTGGGAGTGGGGCAGTGGGATTAGTTTAGGATGGGAGTGGGGCAGTGGGATTAGTTTTGTGTGGGAGTGGGGCAGTGGGATTAGTTTAGGATGGGAGTGGGGCAGTGGGATTAGTTTAGGATGGGAGTGGGGCAGTGGGATTAGTTTAGGATGGGAGTGGGGCAGTGGGATTAGTTTAGGATGGGAGTGGGGCAGTGGGATTAGTTTAGGTTGGGAGTGGGGCAGTGGGATTAGTTTAGGATGGGAGTGGGGCAGTGGGATTAGTTTAGGATGGGAGTGGGGCAGTGGGATTAGTTTTGGATGGGGGTGGGGCAGTGGGATTAGTTTTGGATGGGAGAGGGGGCAGTGGGATTAGTTTTGGGTGGGAGTGGGGCAGTGGGATTAGTTTAGGTTGGGAGTGGGGCAGTGGGATTAGGTTTGGGTGGGAGTGGGGCAGTGGGATTAGTTTAGGATGGGAGTGGGGCAGTGGGATTAGTTTAGGTTGGGAGTGGGGCAGTGGGATTAGTTTGGGTGGGAGTGGGGCAGTGGGATTAGTTTTGGGTGGGAGTGGGGCAGTGGGATTAGTTTAGGTTGGGAGTGGGGCAGTGGGATTAGGTTTGGGTGGGGATGGGGCAGTGGGATTAGTTTTGGGTGGGAGTGGGGCAGTGGGATTAGTTTTGGGTGGGAGTGGGGCAGTGGGATTAGTTTAGGATGGGAGTGGGGCAGTGGGATTAGGTTTGGGTGGGAGTGGGGCAGTGGGATTAGTTTAGGATGGGAGTGGGGCAGTGGGATTAGTTTTGGGTGGGAGTGGGGCAGTGGGATTAGTTTAGGATGGGAGTGGGGCAGTGGGATTAGTTTAGGATGGGAGTGGGGCAGTGGGATTAGTTTAGGATGGGAGTGGGGCAGTGGGATTAGTTTAGGATGGGAGTGGGGCAGTGGGATTAGTTTTGGATGGGAGTGGGGCAGTGGGATTAGTTTTGGGTGGGAGTGGGGCAGTGGGATTAGTTTAGGGTGGGAGTGGGGCAGTGGGATTAGTTTTGGATGGGGGCGGAGCAGTGGGATTAGTTTAGGATGGGAGTGGGGCAGTGGGATTAGTTTAGGATGGGAGTGGGGCAGTGGGATTAGTTTTGGGTGGGAGTGGGGCAGTGGGATTAGTTTAGGTTGGGAGTGGGTCAGTGGGATTAGTTTAGGATGGGAGTGGGGCAGTGGGATTAGTTTAGGATGGGAGTGGGGCAGTGGGATTAGTTTTGGGTGGGAGTGGGGCAGTGGGATTAGTTTTGGGTGGGAGTGGGGCAGTGGGATTAGTTTAGGATGGGAGTGGGGCAGTGGGATTAGTTTAGGGTGGGAGTGGGGCAGTGGGATTAGTTTAGGATGGGAGTGGGGCAGTGGGATTAGTTTAGGGTGGGAGTGGGGCAGTGGGATTAGTTTTGGGTGGGAGTGGGGCAGTGGGATTAGTTTAGGGTGGGAGTGGGGCAGTGGGATTAGTTTAGGGTGGGAGTGGGGCAGTGGGATTAGTTTAGGGTGGGAGTGGGGCAGTGGGATTAGTTTAGGGTGGGAGTGGGGCAGTGGGATTAGTTTAGGATGGGAGTGGGGCAGTGGGATTAGTTTAGGATGGGAGTGGGGCAGTGGGATTAGTTTAGGATGGGAGTGGGGCAGTGGGATTAGTTTTGGGTGGGAGTGGGGCAGTGGGATTAGTTTTGGGTGGGAGTGGGGCAGTGGGATTAGTTTAGGATGGGAGTGGGGCAGTGGGATTAGTTTAGGGTGGGAGTGGGGCAGTGGGATTAGTTTAGGGTGGGAGTGGGGCAGTGGGATTAGTTTTGGGTGGGAGTGGGGCAGTGGGATTAGTTTAGGATGGGAGTGGGGCAGTGGGATTAGTTTAGGGTGGGAGTGGGGCAGTGGGATTAGTTTTGGATGGGAGTGGGGCAGTGGGATTAGTTTGGATGGGAGTGGGGCAGTGGGATTAGTTTTGGATGGGAGTGGGGCAGTGGGATTAGTTTTGGGTGGGAGTGGGGCAGTGGGATTAGTTTAGGGTGGGAGTGGGGCAGTGGGATTAGTTTAGGATGGGAGTGGGGCAGTGGGATTAGTTTAGGGTGGGAGTGGGGCAGTGGGATTAGTTTTGGATGGGAGTGGGGCAGTGGGATTAGTTTTGGGTGGGAGTGGGGCAGTGGGATTAGTTTAGGGTGGGAGTGGGGCAGTGGGATTAGTTTAGGGTGGGAGTGGGGCAGTGGGATTAGTTTAGGATGGGAGTGGGGCAGTGGGATTAGTTTAGGATGGGAGTGGGGCAGTGGGATTAGTTTAGGATGGGAGTGGGGCAGTGGGATTAGTTTTGGGTGGGAGTGGGGCAGTGGGATTAGTTTAGGATGGGAGTGGGGCAGTGGGATTAGTTTAGGATGGGAGTGGGGCAGTGGGATTAGTTTAGGATGGGAGTGGGGCAGTGGGATTAGTTTAGGATGGGAGTGGGGCAGTGGGATTAGTTTAGGATGGGAGTGGGGCAGTGGGATTAGTTTAGGGTGGGAGTGGGGCAGTGGGATTAGTTTAGGATGGGAGTGGGGCAGTGGGATTAGTTTAGGATGGGAGTGGGGCAGTGGGATTAGTTTAGGATGGGAGTGGGGCAGTGGGATTAGTTTAGGGTGGGAGTGGGGCAGTGGGATTAGTTTTGGGTGGGAGTGGGGCAGTGGGATTAGTTTAGGATGGGAGTGGGGCAGTGGGATTAGTTTAGGATGGGAGTGGGGCAGTGGGATTAGTTTAGGATGGGAGTGGGGCAGTGGGATTAGTTTTGGATGGGAGTGGGGCAGTGGGATTAGTTTAGGATGGGAGTGGGGCAGTGGGATTAGTTTAGGGTGGGAGTGGGGCAGTGGGATTAGTTTTGGATGGGAGTGGGGCAGTGGGATTAGTTTTGGATGGGAGTGGGGCAGTGGGATTAGTTTAGGTGGGAGTGGGGCAGTGGGATTAGTTTAGGATGGGAGTGGGGCAGTGGGATTAGTTTTGGGTGGGAGTGGGGCAGTGGGATTAGTTTAGGATGGGAGTGGGGCAGTGGGATTAGTTTTGGGTGGGAGTGGGGCAGTGGGATTAGTTTAGGATGGGAGTGGGGCAGTGGAATTAGTTTAGGCTGGGAGTGGGGCAGTGGGATTAGTTTAGGATGGGAGTGGGGCAGTGGGATTAGTTTAGGCTGGGAGTGGGGCAGTGGGATTAGTTTAGGATGGGAGTGGGGCAGTGGGATTAGTTTTGGGTGGGAGTGGGGCAGTGGGATTAGTTTAGGGTGGGAGTGGGGCAGTGGGATTAGTTTAGGATGGGGGTGCAGCAGTGGGATTAGTTTAGGGTGGGAGTGGGGCAGTGGGATTAGTTTTGGATGGGAGTGGGGCAGTGGGATTAGTTTTGGGTGGGAGTGGGGCAGTGGGATTAGTTTAGGTTGTGAGTGGGGCAGTGGGATTAGTTTAGGATGGGAATGGGGCAGTGGGCTTAGTTTAGGATGGGAGTGGGGCAGTGGGATTAGTTTTGGATGGGAGTGGGGCAGTGGGATTAGTTTAGGGTGGGAGTGGGGCAGTGGGATTAGTTTAGGATGGGAGTGGGGCAGTGGGATTAGTTTAGGGTGGGAGTGGGGCAGTGGGATTAGTTTTGGATGGGAGTGGGGCAGTGGGATTAGTTTTGGATGGGAGTGGAGCAGTGGGATTAGTTTTGGGTGGGAGTGGGGCAGTGGGATTAGTTTTGGATGGGAATGGGGCAGTGGGATTAGTTTAGGTTGGGAGTGGGGCAGTGGGATTAGTTTTGGATGGGAGTGGAGCAGTGGGATTAGTTTTGGATGGGAGTGGGGCAGTGGGATTAGTTTAGGATGGGAGTGGGGCAGTGGGATTAGTTTTGGATGGGAGTGGGGCAGTGGGATTAGTT
Source organism: Carcharodon carcharias (assembly GCF_017639515.1). Taxonomy (NCBI): domain Eukaryota; kingdom Metazoa; phylum Chordata; class Chondrichthyes; order Lamniformes; family Lamnidae; genus Carcharodon; species Carcharodon carcharias. Next base: position 1,041,461 of record NW_024470748.1, on the reverse strand, counting down.
TAGGATGGGAGTGGGGCAGTGGGATTAGTTTTGGATGGGAGTGGGGCAGTGGGATTAGTTTTGGATGGGAGTGGGGCAGTGGGATTAGTTTTGGATGGGAGTGGGGCAGTGGGATTAGTTTAGGATGGGAGTGGGGCAGTGGGATTAGTTTAGGTTGGGAGTGGGGCAGTGGGATTAGTTTAGGATGGGAGTGGGGCAGTGGGATTAGTTTAGGGTGGGAGTGGGGCAGTGGGATTAGTTTAGGATGGGAGTGGGGCAGTGGGATTAGTTTAGGATGGGAGTGGGGCAGTGGGATTAGTTTAGGGTGGGAGTGGGGCAGTGGGATTAGTTTTGGGTGGGAGTGGGGCAGTGGGATTAGTTTAGGGTGGGAGTGGGGCAGTGGGATTAGTTTTGGGTGGGAGTGGGGCAGTGGGATTAGTTTTGGGTGGGAGTGGGGCAGTGGGATTAGTTTAGGATGGGAGTGGGGCAGTGGGATTAGTTTAGGGTGGGAGTGGGGCAGTGGGATTAGTTTAGGATGGGAGTGGGGCAGTGGGATTAGTTTAGGATGGGGGTGGGGCAGTGGGATTAGTTTTGGGTGGGAGTGGGGCAGTGGGATTAGTTTAGGATGGGAGTGGGGCAGTGGGATTAGTTTAGGATGGGAGTGGGGCAGTGGGATTAGTTTTGGATGGGAGTGGGGCAGTGGGATTAGTTTTGGGTGGGAGTGGGGCAGTGGGATTAGTTTTGGATGGGAGTGGGGCAGTGGGATTAGTTTAGGTTGGGAGTGGGGCAGTGGGATTAGTTTTGGGTGGGAGTGGGGCAGTGGGATTAGTTTGGGTGGGAGTGGGGCAGTGGGATTAGTTTAGGATGGGAGTGGGGCAGTGGGATTAGTTTTGGGTGGGGGTGGGGCAGTGGGATTAGTTTTGGGTGGGAGTGGGGCAGTGGGATTAGTTTTGGGTGGGAATGGGGCAGTGGGATTAGTTTTGGGTGGGAGTGGGGCAGTGGGATTAGTTTTGGATGGGAGTGGGGCAGTGGGATTAGTTTTGGGTGGGGATGGGGCAGTGGGATTAGTTTTGGGTGGGGGTGGGGCAGTGGGATTAGTTTTGTGTGGGAGTGGGGCAGTGGGATTAGTTTAGGATGGGAGTGGGGCAGTGGGATTAGTTTAGGATGGGAGTGGGGCAGTGGGATTAGTTTAGGATGGGAGTGGGGCAGTGGGATTAGTTTTGGGTGGGAGTGGGGCAGTGGGATTAGTTTTGGGTGGGTGTGGGGCAGTGGGATTAGTTTAGGATGGGAGTGGGGCAGTGGGATTAGTTTAGGATGGGAGTGGGGCAGTGGGATTAGTTTAGGATGGGAGTTGGGCAGTGGGATTAGTTTTGGGTGGGAGTGGGGCAGTGGGATTAGTTTAGGATGGGAGTGGGGCAGTGGGATTAGTTTAGGATGGGAGTGGGGCAGTGGGATTAGTTTAGTTTGGGAGTGGGGCAGTGGGATTAGGTTTGGGTGGGGATGGGGCAGTGGTATTAGTTTTGGGTGGGGGTGGGGCAGTGGGATTAGTTTTGGATGGGAGTGGGGCAGTGGGATTAGTTTAGGATGGGAGTGGGGCAGTGGGATTAGTTTAGGATGGGAATGGGGCAGTGGGATTAGTTTAGGATGGGAGTGGGGCAGTGGGATTAATTAAGGATGGGAAAGGGGCCGTGGGATTAGTTTTGGGTGGGGGTGGGGCAGTGGGATTAGTTTTGGATGGGAGTGGGCAGTGGGATTAGTTTTGGGTGGGGGTGGGGCAGTGGGATTAGTTTAGGATGGGAGTTGGGCAGTGGGATTAGTTTAGGATGGGAGGGGGCAGTGGGATTAGTTTTGGGTGGGGGTGGGGCAGTGGGATTAGTTTAGGATGGGAGTGGGGCAGTGGGATTAGTTTTGGGTGGGGGTGGGGCAGTGGGATTAGTTTTGGGTGGGAGTGGGGCAGTGGGATTAGTTTTGGGTGGGAGTGGGGCAGTGGGATTAGTTTAGGATGGGAGTGGGGCAGTGGGATTAGTTTAGGATGGGAGTGGGGCAGTGGGATTAGTTTTGGGTGGGAGTGGGGCAGTGGGATTAGTTTTGGGTGGGAGTGGGGCAGTGGGATTAGTTTAGGATGGGAGTGGGGCAGTGGGATTAGTTTAGGATGGGAGTGGGGCAGTGGGATTAGTTTTGGGTGGGGGTGGGGCAGTGGGATTAGTTTTGGGTGGGAGTGGGGCAGTGGGATTAGTTTAGGATGGGAGTGGGGCAGTGGGATTAGTTTAGGATGGGAGTGGGGCAGTGGGATTAGTTTAGGATGGGAGTGGGGCAGTGGGATTAGTTTTGGGTGGGAGTGGGGCAGTGGGATTAGTTTAGGATGGGAGTGGGGCAGTGGGATTAGTTTAGGATGGGAGTGGGGCAGTGGGATTAGTTTTGGATGGGAGTGGGGCAGTGGGATTAGTTTTGGGTGGGAGTGGGGCAGTGGGATTAGTTTTGGATGGGAATGGGGCAGTGGGATTAGTTTAGGTTGGGAGTGGGGCAGTGGGATTAGTTTTGGGTGGGAGTGGGGCAGTGGGATTAGGTTTGGGTGGGAGTGGGGCAATGGGATTAGTTTAGGATGGGAGTGGGGCAGTGGGATTAGTTTAGGATGGGAGTGGGGCAGTGGGATTAGTTTAGGATGGGAGTGGGGCAGTGGGATTAGTTTAGGATGGGAGTGGGGCAGTGGGATTAGTTTTGGGTGGGAGTGGGGCAGTGGGATTAGTTTAGGGTGGGAGTGGGGCAGTGGGATTAGTTTAGGATGGGAGTGGGGCAGTGGGATTAGTTTAGGATGGGAGTGTGGCAGTGGGATTAGTTTAGGATGGGAGTGGGGCAGTGGGATTAGTTTAGGATGGGAGTGGGGCAGTGGGATTAGTTTTGGATGGGAGTGGGGCAGTGGGATTAGTTTAGGATGGGAGTGGGGCAGTGGGATTAGTTTAGGTTGGGAGTGGGGCAGTGGGATTAGGTTTGGGTGGGGATGGGGCAGTGGGATTAGTTTTGGGTGGGGGTGGGGCAGTGGGATTAGTTTTGGATGGGAGTGGGGCAGTGGGATTAGTTTAGGATGGGAGTGGGGCAGTGGGATTAGTTTAGGATGGGAATGGGGCAGTGGGATTAGTTTAGGATGGGAGTGGGGCAGTGGGATTAGTTTAGGATGGGAATGGGGCAGTGGGATTAGTTTTGGGTGGGGGTGGGGCAGTGGGATTAGTTTTGGATGGGAGTGGGGCAGTGGGATTAGTTTTGGGTGGGGGTGGGGCAGTGGGATTAGTTTAGGATGGGAGTGGGGCAGTGGGATTAGTTTAGGATGGGAGGGGGCAGTGGGATTAGTTTTGGGTGGGAATGGGGCAGTGGGATTAATTTTGGGTGGGGGTGGGGCAGTGGGATTAGTTTAGGATGGGAGTGGGGCAGTGGGATTAGTTTAGGATGGGAGTGGGGCAGTGGGATTAGTTTTGGGTGGGGGTGGGGCAGTGGGATTAGTTTTGGGTGGGGTTGGGGCAGTGGGATTAGTTTTGGGTGGGAGTGGTGCAGTGGGATTAGTTTAGGATGGGAGTGGGGCAGTGGGATTAGTTTAGGATGGGAGTGGGGCAGTGGGATTAGTTTTGGGTGGGGGTGGGGCAGTGGGATTAGTTTTGGGTGGGGGTGGGGCAGTGGGATTAGTTTTGGGTGGGAGTGGGGCAGTGGGATTAGTTTAGGATGGGAGTGGGGCAATGGGATTAGTTTAGGATGGGAGTGGGGCAGTGGGATTAGTTTAGGATGGGAGTGGGGCAGTGGGATTAGTTTTGGGTGGGAGTGGGGCAGTGGGATTAGTTTAGGATGGGAGTGGGGCAGTGGGATTAGTTTAGGATGGGAGTGGGGCAGTGGGATTAGTTTTGGATGGGAGTGGGGCAGTGGGATTAGTTTTGGGTGGGAGTGGGGCAGTGGGATTAGTTTTGGATGGGAATGGGGCAGTGGGATTAGTTTAGGTTGGGAGTGGGGCAGTGGGATTAGTTTTGGGTTGGAGTGGGGCAGTGGGATTAGGTTTGGGTGGGAGTGGGGCAATGGGATTAGTTTAGGATGGGAGTGGGGCAGTGGGATTAGTTTTGGGTGGGGGTGGAGCAGTGGGATTAGTTTTGGGTGGGAGTCGGGCAGTGGGATTAGTTTTGGGTGGGAATGGGGCAGTGGGATTAGTTTTGGGTGGGAGTGGGGCAGTGGGATTAGTTTTGGATGGGGGTGGGGCAGTGGGATTAGTTTTGGGTGGGGATGGGGCAGTGGGATTAGTTTTGGGTGGGTGTGGGGCAGTGGGATTAGTTGTGGATGGGAGTGGGGCAGTGGGATTAGTTTTGGGTGGGGGTGGGGCAGTGGGATTAGTTTAGGGTGGGAGTGGGGCAGTGGGATTAGTTTTGGGTGGAAGTGCCTCAGTGGGATTAGTTTAGGATGGGAGTGGGGCAGTGGGATTAGTTTAGGATGTGAGTGGGGCAGTGGGATTAGTTTAGGATGGGAGTGGGGCAGTGGGATTAGTTTTGGGTGGGGGAGGGGCAGTGGGATTAGTTTTGGGTGGGAGTGGGGCAGTGGGATTAGTTTAGGATGGCAGTGGGGCAGTGGGATTAGTTTAGGATGGGAGTGGGGCAGTGGGATTAGTTTAGGATGGGAGTGGGGCAGTGGGATTAGTTTTGGGTGGGGGTAGGGCAGTGGGATTAGTTTTGTGTGGGAGTGGGGCAGTGGGATTAGTTTAGGATGGGAGTGGTGCAGTGGGATTAGTTTAGGGTGGGAGTGGGGCAGTGGGATTAGTTTAGGATGGGAGTGGGGCAGTGGGATTAGTTTTGGGTGGGGGTGGGGCAGTGGGATTAGTTTAGGGTGGGAGTGGGGCAGTGGGATTAGTTTTGGATGGGAGTGGGGCAGTGGGATTAGTTTAGGATGGGAGTGGGGCAGTGGGATTAGTTTAGGATGGGAGTGGGGCAGTGGGATTAGTTTTGGGTGGGAGTGGGGCAGTGGGATTAGTTTAGGATGGGAGTGGGGCAGTGGGATTAGTTTAGGATGGGATTGGGGCAGTGGGATTAGTTTAGGATGGGAGTGGGGCAGTGGGATTAGTTTAGGATGGGAGTGGGGCAGTGGGATTAGTTTAGGGTGGGAGTGGGGCAGTGGGATTAGTTTTGGGTGGGAGTGGGGCAGTGGGATTAGTTTAGGATGGGAGTGGGGCAGTGGGATTAGTTTAGGATGGGAGTGGGGCAGTGGGATTAGTTTAGGATGGGAGTGGGGCAGTGGGATTAGTTTAGGATGGGAGTGGGGCAGTGGGATTAGTTTTGGGTGGGAGTGGGGCAGTGGGATTAGTTTTGGGTGGGAGTGGGGCAGTGGGATTAGTTTAGGATGGGAGTGGGGCAGTGGGATTAGTTTTGGGTGGGAGTGGGGCAGTGGGATTAGTTTAGGATGGGAGTGGGGCAGTGGGATTAGTTTAGGATGGGAGTGGGGCAGTGGGATTAGTTTAGGATGGGAGTGGGGCAGTGGGATTAGTTTAGGATGGGAGTGGGGCAGTGGGATTAGTTTAGGATGGGAGTGGGGCAGTGGGATTAGTTTAGGATGGGAGTGGGGCAGTGGGATTAGTTTTGGGTGGGAGTGGGGCAGTGGGATTAGTTTTGGATGGGAGTGGGGCAGTGGGATTAGTTTTGGGTGGGAGTGGGGCAGTGGGATTAGTTTAGGATGGGAGTGGGGCAGTGGGATTAGTTTTGGGAGAGAATGGGGCAGTGGGATTAGTTATGGGTGGGGGTGGGGCAGTGGGATTAGTTTAGGATGGGAGTGGGGCAGTGGGATTAGTTTAGGATGGGAGTGGGGCAGTGGGATTAGTTTTGGGTGGGGGTGGGGCAGTGGGATTAGTTTTGGGTGGGAGTGGGGCAGTGGGATTAGTTTAGGATGGGAGTGGGGCAGTGGGATTAGTTTAGGATGGGAGTGGGGCAGTGGGATTAGTTTTGGGTGGGGGTGGGGCAGTGGGATTAGTTTTGGGTGGGAGTGGGGCAGTGGGATTAGTTTAGGATGGCAGTGGGGCAGTGGGATTAGTTTAGGATGGGAGTGGGGCAGTGGGATTAGTTTAGGATGGGAGTGGGGCAGTGGGATTAGTTTTGGGTGGGGGTGGGGCAGTGGGATTAGTTTTGTGTGGGAGTGGGGCAGTGGGATTAGTTTAGGATGGGAGTGGGGCAGTGGGATTAGTTTTGGATGGGAGTGGGGCACTGGGATTAGTTTTGGATGGGAGTGGGGCAGTGGGATTAGGTTTGGGTGGGGGTGGGGCAGTGGGATTAGTTTTGGGTGGGAGTGGGGCAGTGGGATTAGTGTTGGATGGGAGTGGGGCAGTGGGAGTAGTGTTGGATGGGAGTGGGGCAGTGGGATTAGTTTAGGGTGGGAGTGGGGCAGTGGGATTAGTTTAGGATGGGAGTGGGGCAGTGGGATTAGTTTTGGATGGGAGTGGGGCAGTGGGATTAGTTTAGGGTGGGAGTGGGGCAGTGAGATTAGTTTAGGATGGGAGTGGGGCAGTGGGATTAGTTTTGGATGGGAGTGGGGCACTGGGATTAGTTTTGGATGGGAGTGGGGCAGTGGGATTAGTTTAGGTTGGGAGTGGGGCAGTGGGATTAGGTTTGGGTGGGGATGGGGCAGTGGGATTAGTTTTGGGTGGGGGTGGGGCATTGGAATTAGTTTTGGATGGGAGTGGGGCAGTGGGATTAGGTTTGGGTGGAAGTGGGGCAGTGGGATTAGTTTAGGATGGGAGTGGAGCAGTGGGATTAGGTTTGGGTGGGAGTGGGGCAGTGGGATTAGTTTAGGATGGGAGTGGGGCAGTGGGATTAGTTTAGGATGGGAATGGGGCAGTGGGATTAGTTTAGGATGGGAATGGGGCAGTTGGATTAGTTTTGGGTGGGGGTGGGGCAGTGGGATTAGTTTAGGATGGGAGTGGGGCAGTGGGATTACTTTAGGATGGGAGTGGGGCAGTGGGATTAGTTTTGGATGGGAGTGGGGCAGTGGGATTAGTTTTGGGTGGGAGTGGGGCAGTGGGATTAGTTTTGGGTGGGGGTGGGGCAGTGGGATTAGTTTTGGGTGGGAGTGGGGCAGTGGGATTAGTTTAGGATTGGAGTGGGGCATTGGGATTAGTTTAGGATGGGAGTGGGGCAGTGGGATTAGTTTTGGGTGGGCGTGGGGCAGTGGGATTAGTTTAGGATGGGAGTGGGGCAGTGGGATTAGTTTTGGGTGCGGGTGGGGCAGTGGGATTAGTTTTGGGTGGGAGTGGGGCAGTGGGATTAGTCTTGGGTGGGAGTGGGGCAGTGGGATTAGTTTTGGGTGGGAGTGGAGCAGTGGGATTAGTTTAGGATGGGAGTGGGGCAGTGGGATTAGTTTTGGGTGGGAGTGGGGCAGTGGGATTAGTTTAGGGTGGGAGTGGGGCAGTGGGATTAGTTTAGGATGGGAGTGGGGCAGTGGGATTAGTTTTGGGTGGGAGTGGGGCAGTGGGATTAGTTTAGGATGGGAGTGGGGCAGTGGGATTAGTTTTGGATGGGAGTGGGGCAGTGGGATTAGTTTTGGGTGGAAGTGGGGCAGTGGGATTAGTTTAGGATGGGAGTGGGGCAGTGGGATTAGTTTAGGATGGGAGCAGGGCAGTGGGATTAGTTTTGGGTGAGAGTGGGGCAGTGGGATTAGTCTTGGGTGGGAGTGGGGCAGTGGGATTAGTTTTGGATGGGAGTGGGGCAGTGGGATTAGTTTTGGGTGGGGGTGGGGCAGTGGGATTAGTTTTGGATGGGAGTGGGGCAGTGGGACTGGTTTTGGATGGGCGTGGGGCAGTGAGATTAGTTTAGGGTGGGAGTGGGGCAGTGGGATTAGTTTAGGATGGGAGCAGGGCAGTGGGATTAGTTTTGGGTGGGAGTGGGGCAGTGGGATTAGTTTTGGGTGGGGGCGGGGCAGTGGGATTAGTTTTGGGTGGGAGTGGGGCAGTGGGATTAGTTTAGGGTGGGAGTGGGGCAGTGGGATTAGTTTTGGGTGGGAGTGGGCAGTGGGATTAGTTTAGGATGGGAGTGGGGCAGTGGGATTAGTTTAGGATGGGAGTGGGGCAGTGGGATTAGTTTAGGATGGGAGTGGGGCAGTGGGATTAGTTTAGGATGGGAGTGGGGCAGTGGGATTAGGTTTGGGTGGGAGTGGGGCAGTGGGATTAGTTTAGGATGGGAGTGGGGCAGTGGGATTAGTTTTGGATGGGAGTGGGGCAGTGGGATTAGTTTTGGATGGGAGTGGGCAGTGGGATTAGTTTTGGATGGGAGTGGGGCAGTGGGATTAGTTTTGGGTGGGAGTGGGGCAGTGGGATTAGTTTAGGATGGGAGTGGGGCAGTGGGATTAGTTTAGGATGGGAGTGGGGCAGTGGGATTAGTTTTGGGTGGGAGTGGGGCAGTGGGATTAGTTTAGGATGGGAGTGGGGCAGTGGGATTAGTTTTGGGTGGGAGTGGGGCAGTGGGATTAGTTTAGGATGGGAGTGGGGCAGTGGGATTAGCTTAGGATGGGGGTGGGGCAGTGGGATTAGTTTAGGATGGGAGTGGGGCAGTGGGATTAGTTTAGGATGGGAATGGGGCAGTGGGATTAGTTTTGGGTGGGGGTGGGGCAGTGGGATTAGTTTTGGATGGGAGTGGGGCAGTGGGATTAGTTTTGGGTGGGAGTGGGGCAGTGGGATTAGTTTAGGATGGGAGTGGGGCAGTGGGATTAGTTTAGGATGGGAGGGGGCAGTGGGATTAGTTTTGGGTGGGAATGGGGCAGTGGGATTAGTTATGGGTGGGGGTGGGGCAGTGGGATTAGTTTAGGATGGGAGTGGGGCAGTGGGATTAGTTTAGGATGGGAGTGGGGCAGTGGGATTAGTTTTGGGTGGGGGTGGGGCAGTGGGATTAGTTTTGGGTGGGAGTGGGGCAGTGGGATTAGTTTTGGATGGGAGTGGGGCAGTGGGATTAGTTTGGGTGGGAGTGGGGCAGTGGGATTAGTTTTGGGTGGGAGTGGGGCAGTGGGATTAGTTTAGGATGGGAGTGGGGCAGTGGGATTAGTTTTGGATGGGAGTGGGGCAGTGGGATTAGTTTAGGGTGGGAGTGGGGCAGTGGGATTAGTTTAGGATGGGAGTGGGGCAGTGGGATTAGTTTTGGATGGGAGTGGGGCAGTGGGATTAGTTTAGGGTGGGAGTGGGGCAGTGGGATTAGTTTAGGATGGGAGTGGGGCAGTGGGATTAGTTTTGGATGGGAGTGGGGCAGTGGGATTAGTTTAGGATGGGAGTGGGGCAGTGGGATTAGTTTAGGATGGGAGTGGGGCAGTGGGATTAGTTTAGGATGGGAGTGGGGCAGTGGGATTAGTTTAGGATGGGAGTGGGGCAGTGGGATTAGTTTAGGATGGGAGTGGGGCAGTGGGATTAGTTTTGGATGGGAGTGGGGCAGTGGGATTAGTTTTGGGTGGGAGTGGGGCAGTGGGATTAGTTTAGGATGGGAGTGGGGCAGTGGGATTAGTTTAGGATGGGAGCTGGGCAGTGGGATTAGTTTTGGGTGGGAGTGGGGCAGTGGGATTAGTCTTGGGTGGGAGTGGGGCAGTGGGATTAGTTTTGGATGGGAGTGGGGCAGTGGGATTAGTTTTGGGTGGGAGTGGGGCAGTGGGATTAGTTTAGGATGGGAGCAGGGCAGTGGGATTAGTTTTGGGTGGGAGTGGGGCAGTGGGATTAGTTTTGGGTGGGGTTGGGGCAGTGGGATTAGTTTTGGGTGGGAGTGGGGCAGTGGGATTAGTTTAGGGTGGGAGTGGGGCAGTGGGATTAGTTTTGGGTGGGAGCGGAGCAGTGGGATTAGTTTAGGGTGGGAGTGGGGCAGTGGGATTAGTTTAGGGTGGGAGTGGAGCTGTGGGATGAGTTTAGGATGGGAGTGGGGCAGTGGGATTAGTTTAGGATGGGAGTGGGGCAGTGGGATTAGTTTTGGGTGGGAGTGGGGCAGTGGGATTAGTTTAGGATGGGGGTGGGGCAGTGGGATTAGTTTAGGATGGGAGTGGGGCAGTGGGATTAGTTTTGGATGGGAGTGGGGCAGTGGGATTAGTTTTGGATGGGAGTGGGGCAGTGGGATTAGTATTGGGTGGGAGTGGGGCAGTGGGATTAGTTTAGGATGGGAGTGGGGCAGTGGGATTAGTTTAGGATGGGAGTGGGGCAGTGGGATTAGTTTTGGGTGGGAGTGGGGCAGTGGGATTAGTTTAGGATGGGAGTGGGGCAGTGGGATTAGTTTTGGGTGGGAGTGGGGCAGTGGGATTAGTTTAGGATGGGAGTGGGGCAGTGGGATTAGCTTTAGGATGGGGGTGGGGCAGTGGGATTAGTTTAGGATGGGAGTGGGGCAGTGGGATTAGTTTAGGATGGGAATGGGGCAGTGGGATTAGTTTTGGGTGGGGGTGGGGCAGTGGGATTAGTTTTGGATGGGAGTGGGGCAGTGGGATTAGTTTTGGGTGGGGGTGGGGCAGTGGGATTAGTTTAGGATGGGAGTGGGGCAGTGGGATTAGTTTAGGATGGGAGGGGGCAGTGGGATTAGTTTTGGGAGAGAATGGGGCAGTGGGATTAGTTATGGGTGGGGGTGGGGCAGTGGGATTAGTTTAGGATGGGAGTGGGGCAGTGGGATTAGTTTAGGATGGGAGTGGGGCAGTGGGATTAGTTTTGGGTGGGGGTGGGGCAGTGGATTAGTTTTGGATGGGAGTGGGGCAGTGGGATTAGTTTAGGATGGGAGTGGGGCAGTGGGATTAGTTTAGGATGGGAGTGGGGCAGTGGGATTAGTTTTGGGTGGGGGGGGGGCAGTGGGATTAGTTTTGGGTGGGAGTGGGGCAGTGGGATTAGTTTAGGATGGCAGTGGGGCAGTGGGATTAGTTTAGGATGGGAGTGGGGCAGTGGGATTAGTTTAGGATGGGAGTGGGGCAGTGGGATTAGTTTTGGGTGGGGGTGGGGCAGTGGGATTAGTTTTGTGTGGGAGTGGGGCAGTGGGATTAGTTTAGGATGGGAGTGGGGCAGTGGGATTAGTTTTGGATGGGAGTGGGGCACTGGGATTAGTTTTGGATGGGAGTGGGGCAGTGGGATTAGGTTTGGGTGGGGGTGGGGCAGTGGGATTAGTTTTGGGTGGGAGTGGGGCAGTGGGATTAGTGTTGGATGGGAGTGGGGCAGTGGGAGTGGTGTTGGATGGGAGTGGGGCAGTGGGATTAGTTTAGGGTGGGAGTGGGGCAGTGGGATTAGTTTAGGATGGGAGTGGGGCAGTGGGATTAGTTTTGGATGGGAGTGGGGCAGTGGGATTAGTTTAGGGTGGGAGTGGGGCAGTGGGATTAGTTTAGGATGGGAGTGGGGCAGTGGGATTAGTTTTGGATGGGAGTGGGGCACTAGGATTAGTTTTGGATGGGAGTGGGGCAGTGGGATTAGTTTAGGTTGGGAGTGGGGCAGTGGGATTAGGTTTGGGTGGGGATGGGGCAGTGGGATTAGTTTTGGGTGGGTGTGGAGCATTGGAATTAGTTTTGGATGGGAGTGGGGCATTGGGATTAGGTTTGGGTGGGAGTGGGGCAGTGGGATTAGTTTAGGATGGGAGTGGAGCAGTGGGATTAGGTTTGGGTGGGAGTGGGGCAGTGGGATTAGTTTAGGATGGGAGTGGGGCAGTGGGATTAGTTTAGGATGGGAATGGGGCAGTGGGATTAGTTTAGGATGGGAATGGGGCAGTTGGATTAGTTTTGGGTGGGGGTGGGGCAGTGGGATTAGTTTAGGATGGGAGTGGGGCAGTGGGATTACTTTAGGATGGGAGTGGGGCAGTGGGATTAGTTTTGGATGGGAGTGGGGCAGTGGGATTAGTTTTGGGTGGGAGTGGGGCAGTGGGATTAGTTTTGGGTGGGGGTGGGGCAGTGGGATTAGTTTTGGGTGGGAGTGGGGCAGTGGGATTAGTTTAGGATTGGAGTGGGGCAGTGGGATTAGTTTAGGATGGGAGTGGGGCAGTGGGATTAGTTTTGGGTGGGCGTGGGGCAGTGGGATTAGTTTAGGATGGGAGTGGGGCAGTGCGATTAGTTTTGGGTGCGGGTGGGGCAGTGGGATTAGTTTTGGGTGGGAGTGGGGCAGTGGGATTAGTCTTGGGTGGGAGTGGGGCAGTGGGATTAGTTTTGGGTGGGAGTGGAGCAGTGGGATTAGTTTAGGATGGGAGTGGGGCAGTGGGATTAGTTTTGGGTGGGAGTGGGGCAGTGGGATTAGTTTAGGATGGGAGTGGGGCAGTGGGATTAGTTTAGGATGGGAGTGGGGCAGTGGGATTAGTTTTGGGTGGGAGTGGGGCAGTGGGATTAGTTTAGGATGGGAGTGGGGCAGTGGGATTAGTTTTGGATGGGAGTGGGGCAGTGGGATTAGTTTTGGGTGGGAGTGGGGCAGTGGGATTAGTTTAGGATGGGAGTGGGGCAGTGGGATTAGTTTAGGATGGGAGCAGGGCAGTGGGATTAGTTTTGGGTGGGAGTGGGGCAGTGGGATTAGTCTTGGGTGGGAGTGGGGCAGTGGGATTAGTTTTGGATGGGAGTAGGGCAGTGGGATTAGTTTTGGGTGGGCGTGGGGCAGTGGGATTAGTTTTGGATGGGAGTGGGGCAGTGGGACTGGTTTTGGATGGGCGTGGGGCAGTGAGATTAGTTTAGGGTGGGAGTGGGGCAGTGGGATTAGTTTAGGATGGGAGCAGGGCAGTGGGATTAGTTTTGGGTGGGAGTGGGGCAGTGGGATTAGTTTTGGGTGGGGGCGGGGCAGTGGGATTAGTTTTGGGTGGGAGTGGGGCAGTGGGATTAGTTTAGGGTGGGAGTGGGGCAGTGGGATTAGTTTTGGGTGGGAGCGGAGCAGTGGGATTAGTTTAGGGTGGGAGTGGGGCAGTGGGATTAGTTTAGGGTGGGAGTGGAGCAGTGGGATGAGTTTAGGATGGGAGTGGGGCAGTGGGATTAGTTTAGGATGGGAGTGGGGCAGTGGGATTAGTTTTGGGTGGGAGTGGGGCAGTGGGATTAGTTTAGGATGGGGGTGGGGCAGTGGGATTAGTTTTGGATGGGAGTGGGGCAGTGGGATTAGTTTTGGATGGGAGTGGGGCAGTGGGATTAGTTTTGGATGGGAGTGGGGCAGTGGGATTAGTGTTGGGTGGGAGTGGGGCAGTGGGATTAGTTTAGGATGGGAGTGGGGCAGTGGGATTAGTTTAGGATGGGAGTGGGGCAGTGGGATTAGTTTTGGGTGGGAGTGGGGCAGTGGGATTAGTTTAGGATGGGAGTGGGGCAGTGGGATTAGTTTAGGATGGGAGTGGGGCAGTGGGATTAGTTTTGGGTGGGAGTGGGGCAGTGGGATTAGTTTAGGATGGGAGTGGGGCAGTGGGATTAGTTTAGGATGGGGGTGGGGCAGTGGGATTAGTTTAGGATGGGAGTGGGGCAGTGGGATTAGTTTTGGGTGGGGGTGGGGCAGTGGGATTAGTTTAGGATGGGAGTGGGGCAGTGGGATTAGTTTTGGGTGGGAGTGGGACAGTGGGATTAGTTTAGGATGGGATTGGGGCAGTGGGATTAGTTTAGGGTGGGAGTGGGGCAGTGGGATTAGTTTTGGGTGGGAGTGGGGCAGTGGGATTAGTTTTGGATGTGAGTGGAGCAGTGGGATTAGTTTAGGATGGGAGTGGGGCAGTGGGATTAGTTTAGGATGGGAGTGGGGCAGTGGGATTAGTTTAGGGTGGGAGTGGGGCAGTGGGATTAGTTTAGGATGGGAGTGGGGCAGTGGGATTAGTTTAGGATGGGAGTGGGGCAGTGGGATTAGTTTAGTGTGGGAGTGGAGCAGTGGGATTAGTTTAGGGTGGGAGTGGGGCAGTGGGATTAGTTTTGGGTGGGGGTGGGGCAGTGGGATTAGTTTTGGGTGGGAGTGGGGCAGTGGGATTAGTTTTGGGTGGGAGTGGGGCAGTGGGATTAGTTTAGGGTGGGAGTGGAGCAGTGGGATTTGTTTAGGATGGGAGCAGGGCAGTGGGATTAGTTTTGGGTGGGTGTGGGGCAGTGGGATTAGGTTTGGGTGGGAGTGGGGCAATGGGATTAGTTTAGGATGGGAGTGGGGCAGTGGGATTAGTTTTGGGTGGGGCTGGAGCAGTGGGATTAGTTTAGGATGGGAGTGGGGCAGTGGGATTAGTCTTGGGTGGGAGTGGGGCAGTGGGATTAGTTTAGGATGGGAGTGGGGCAGTGGGATTAGTTTAGGATGGGAGTGGGGCAGTGGGATTAGTTTTGGGTGGGAGTGGGGCAGTGGGATTAGTTTTGGGTGGGAATGGGGCAGTGGGATTAGTTTTGGGTGGGAGTGGTGCAGTGGGATTAGTTTTGGGTGGGAGTGGGGCAGTGGGATTAGTTTAGGATGGGAGTGGGGCAGTGGGATTAGTTTAGGATGGGAGTGGGGCAGTGGGATTAGTTTAGGATGGGAGTGGGGCAGTGGGATTAGTTTAGGATGGGAGTGGGGCAGTGGGATTAGTTTTGGGTGGGAGTGGAGCAGTGGGATTAGTTTTGGATGGGAGTGGGGCAGTGGGATTAGTTTAGGATGGGAGCAGGGCAGTGGGATTAGTTTTGGGTGGGGGTGGGGCAGTGGGATTAGTTTTGGGTGGGAGTGGGGCAGTGGGATTAGGTTTGGATGGGAGGGGGCAGTGGGATTAGTTTATGGTGGGAGGGGGCAGTGGGATTAGTTTAGGATGGGTGCAGGGCAGTGGGATTAGTTTAGGATGTGAGTGGGGCAGTGGGATTAGTTTTGGGTGGGAGTGGGGCAGTGGGATTAGTTTAGGATGGGAGTGGGGCAGTGGGATTAGTTTTGGGTGGGAGTGGGGCAGTGGGATTAGTTTTGGGTGGGAGTGGGGCAGTGGGATTAGTTTAGGATGGGAGCAGGGCAGTGGGATTAGATTTGGATGGCGGTGGGGCAGTGGGATTAGTTTTGGATGGGAGGGGGGCAGTGGGATTAGTTTAGGGTGGGAGTGGGGCAGTGGGATTAGTTTTGGGTGGGAGTGGGGCAGTGGGATTAGTTTAGGATGGGAGGGGGGCAGTGGGATTAGTTTAGGATGGGAGTGGGGCAGTGGGATTAGTTTTGGGTGGGAGTGGGGCAGTAGGATTAGTTTAGGATGGGAGTGGGGCAGTGGGATTAGTTTTGGATGGGAGGGGGCAGTGGGATTAGTTTTGGATGGGAGGGGGCAGTGGGATTAGTTTTGGTTTGGGGTGAAGCAATGGTCATCTTGTTAGCTACAAGCGGGGCAGCGGTGTTTTTAATGAATGGGAGAGAAGCGGGTCAGTGTAATTGGTGTTTTATTGGGATGAGAGACCGGCCGGCGCATTAACCTTGGATGCAAACAGGAGAGTGTGAATGGAGTTGCGCCCTGGCGGGGCGGTGAAATTAGCCCTGGACGTCAGCAGGTTCTTGATTTATTAAAGTGATGACGGGACAAGCTATTGTGGCCCTATCTTCCAGGCAAAATGAGAACACCCGAAGCCGACTGGAGGCATTATAATTACAGAGAACATTAGCATCTCCTTCCCTGTCGCACCGAATATTATTTTGCACACAATTGTTCGGCACTTCATTCTTCCCAATCTCTGCGGTTATAAACCTTGTCAAGCAGCCGAAATCGACATTTCCTGTTCAGTGTGCGACCTTCAGCTAAAAGCCGGCATCCCTGGAACCATTCTATAACACTTTGGGGCGGAAGTAGGCCATTCGGCCCAACGCGTCTGCACCGCCATTCAATGAGATCATGGCTCATCTGATATTCCTCAAAGCCGCTTTCCTGCCTTTTCCCCATAACCCTTGATTCACTTCCTGAGTGAAAATGGGTCCATCTCATTCTTGAATACACTGAACAGCCCGGCATCGACAGCCCTCTGCGGTAAAGAATTGTACAGATTGACTACCTTCTGAGAGAAGAAATTCCTCCTTATCTCTGTCTTAAATGGGGCACGTTTCTGACGAATCCAATTTGCACCCACTCAAGCGTCACCCTGGTTTATGTAAAAACAAAAAAACTGCGGATGCTGGAAATCCAAAACAAAAACAGAATTACCTGGAAAATTACCTGTCGACTCGAAACGTCAACTCTTTTCTTCTCCGCCGATGCTGCCAGACCTGCTGAGTTTTTCCAGGTAATTCTGTTTTTGTTTTACCCTGGTTTATGTGACTGGAGCCAGTCTCAATACTCTCGATGTGACATAACGAGGACTTTCAAAAGGATTGCACTTAAAGCATTTCAAGCACAAACGTGTCACTTTAGGCAACTCTCTGGAACTCCACTACATTGAGGCAAGATTGTTTCCCATGTTATTATTATTATCATCATCATTATCATCAGTATTATATTATTACTATTATTATAAATATTATTATTATTTCACAGGATGGGCTGGATAAGACAGCACTCGGTGCCCATCAGTAAAGACCATAAGACATAGGAGCAGAAATTAGGCCATTCGGCCCATCGAGTCTGCTCCGCCATTCAATCATGTCTGATAAGTTTCTCAACCCCATTCTCCCGCCTTCTCCCCATAACCTTTGATCCCCTTACCATTCAAGAACCTATCTATCTCGGCCTTAAATACACTCAATGACCTGGCCTCCACAGCCTTCTGTGGCAATGAATTCCATAGATTCACCACTCTCTGGTGAAATAAATTTCTCCTCATCTCTGTTTTAAAAGGTCTTCATTTTACTCTGAGGCTGTGCCCTGGGGTCCTAGTCTCTCCTACTAATGGAAACATCTTCCCCACGTCCACTCTATCCAGGCCTTTCAGTATTCTGTAAGTTTCAATCAGATCCCCCCCTCATCCTTCTAAACTCCATCAGTATAGACCCAGATTCCTCAGATGTCCCTCGAGAAGCTAGCATTGAGCGACCTTCTTGAGCCGCTGATATACCTGTTGTGTAACTACACACCGACTGCCGATCGGAAGGGAGTTCTGGGATACTGACCCATTGACAGTGAAGGCATGGTGATATATTTTCAAGTCAGAATGGTCTCTGTCTGGGAGGGAATTTGTTGGTGGTGGTGTTGCCATGCATCTACTGCCCTTGACCTTCTAGGTGGCCGAGCCCATAGATTTGGAAGGTTCCGTCCAGGGGGACTTGAGGGTTCCTGCAGTGCATGTTGAATATGGCGCACACTGCTAGCACTGTGCATTGCTGGCGGAGGGAGTTCATGCTCATGCTGGTGCCTGGGGTGCCAATTAAGACCTGGATGGTGTACTGTTTCTTGAGTGTTGTGGGGGCCACACCCATGCATTTGGGGAGTAACCCAACACACTCCTGACTTGTGCTGTGTAGATGGTGGACAGGCTTTGGGGAGTCAGGTGGTGAGTTACTCACCGCAGGATTCCCAGCTTCTGACCTGCTGTTGTAGCCAGAGTATTTATATGGCTGGGGGTTCAGTATAATTGCAGGTCAATAGTGGCCTCCACGGTTTTTGGGATTTAGTAATGGTAATGCCTGTAGGTATCAAACGTTCTTTCATGTTGCAAAAGTTCTTCCCAGCAACCATGTACTGTTGTATCCAGCACATCCTGTGTCATTTCTTCTTATGAACCAAAGTCGAAATGTTGGCCAGTGTTTGCTGCAAATTGACCCCAATTACTTCAGTACCTGAGGAGATGTGAATTGTCCACAACACTGCAATCATGAGGAAGCATCCACACTTCTGACCTTAAGGAGGTCGGTGATGAAGACGCTATATATGTTCTAATCCTTAATGACTCTGGGGACATCCAGCAGTGATGTCCTGGGACTGAGATGTTTGCCTCCCAACAACCACAACTGTTTTCCTTACTGCTACTTATGACTCAGACCAGTGGACAGCTCTCCCCATGACTCCCATTGATGTCATTTTGTCCCGACACCTTGATGCCTCTATGGGACAAATGATTATCGATACTCTTTCTGTTCCTGCCGTCAAGGTACCATCTAATCCTTGACGCACACTATCCTGCACTACACTAACTAATGAACAGCTTATGGGCACAGGAATTGTCCACGGGTGAATGGAGATCAAGGGAACATGGAGGTCGGCTGGAAAATGCCATTGCCAGCAAATTGATTTCATGTCCTTCGGATTCTCAGGGGTAGGGAGTGACAGAGTAGATAAGGTGAGATTTTCTCCCCTGACTGGGTGGTTTAAATCACTGGATCACAGCCTCAGAGGAAGGCATATGACACTTAGGATTTTGACGAGGGAAACATCTGCATGTAATCATAATACATACTGTATAGAATGTGGAACAGCTGCATGTGATGAATGATTTATTATTGATTATTTTTGAAGTGAACATTGATATTCACCTACCGTTAAGAGCAAAATGGGGGTTTATGTTCCCTCAGCAGAGTTTCCTGCCTTTAGTTAGCAATGGCACGTGGAAGTAATCCTCCACTCCAGATCAGACGAATATCTTGTTATCATTGCTGCCAGGGCAGGCAATTATGTTTCACAATGCTTGATTTTGGGAAAGATTGCACATCTTTATTTGCTACATTAGCACAATCTGGGTAGACGCAAGCGATAGATGGACAAAACTGGGAGCGTGTTTTCTCCTGAAACATGATTGTCAGGGAATGGACACAGGACACTTCCATCAGCTCCTGCTCTGATTTTACATTCAGACAACCAAATGTCATAGCTAATGTTGAAAACAGCTGCCAAACCCTATCATTCTTGTCTCATGTAGTCATAGTGTGATTATGGCACAGAAATAGGCCATTTGTCCCATCTACTCTATGCTGGCTCTCTTTGGGACACCCTGCCCACCCCCTGCTCTATGCTGGTAACCTCAAAAGTTTATTTCCTTCAGGTGTCCATCGAATTTCATTTTGGAATTATTGATTTATTCGCTTCCGCCTCTCTGTTTTGCAGCATTCTCTAGATCATTGCATATTAAACACTACCACATTGAAAAGGTCTTCCTCACACCCAACACCCTTCAGCCCCACCCCACATACCTGACCAAAACCCTAACTTTGTCTCCTCTGGACCTTTTCCGTCATCTCATGGGAATAGTTTTTCCTTCCCTGCTTCATTTCAGCCTGTTAATATCTTTGGACAAGCCTATCAGGTTTCCCTTCATTCCCTTTAGCTCGATGGAGAACCATTGCAGTTTCATCCCCCAAACCAGGCTGTTCTCATCCTTCCAACCATTCTGCTAATTACTCTCCCCACCCTCTCAAGAACCCCCACATCCTTCGTCAGATGAGGTGACCAGAAATGAACAATATAATCTACTTGGGGAGGCACCAGATTATTTTTTTCTTAAATTTTCAACATGAATTGTCTAGTTGTACCCTCAGAGTCTCTATTTCTGAAGCCCACGATCCCCTTGTGTTTGCCAATTAACCTTTCAGCACATTCTGCCATCTTCAAAGATGTATGCAAATGAACCCTTCAGCCTAGAACACTCTTTGGGACGGTGTCATTCAGCCCATATCACTCCTGCCTATCCCTTCTGGCAAAATGGATCCTCCCACCTCTCTATACTAACTTGTATCTGTCACTTGTACAACTATTTTGCCATCCTATCTAGATTATTTTGCAGTCGATGGGTATCTTGCTCATCGTTTACAAAGCCTACACAGTGAATGCAACAATCTTTTAAAATGTCCTCTCCAACTTAAGGTAAAAACAAGTATTCGACAAATTACTCAACTCGGAGATATGACCTGGTCGCCATGGGGAGAGGAACACTAACGGGAAACCATTAAAGTGGAGGTGACAGTTAAAAAAAAAACACAGTATTTCACAGGAAATGCGTTGTTGTTCTTGGGGTTTTTTTGAGAAGCAGACAGATTGTGGGGAAGCAAGCAAGGGTTGTTATTACCTTAATAATTAAGCAGGACACTGAAAATGTCGACCAAGAATGGCAGAGAGAAGTGGAGAGTTGGTGCTGTTCCTGCAATGCCGCATATCTGCCAGAAGGGTGGTGTGTAGTGAAAGGATGTTGTCGGACATACTCCGATTGCAAAAACTAGTTAATGAGGAAGTCTTTGTTTCTGTAGTTTGTTCTACTGGTTACTTGTTAAGAAATGTGTGCTCTATGATGATTTTCGTTTTTATTTCTCTATTTCACTCAGCAGTTTAAAACGCCAAATCATGTAGCACTTTAGATTTCTCCGCTGAGAGAGACAGCGATTTACCCCGGCTCACTCTCTTCTGTGATTAATGGTCTGTTTTTGCCCATGTTGAAACTGACCATAATACTCCACGAAAATCAGTTATGTGAACCAGCATTTATCGGTTTATCCTTTCAAAATAAACACTTTGTGAGATGAAAAATGATACTATTTGTTCCTTTGTTTTGTTTTCCGCCACATCTATGGCTGCATTCCCATCCAGAAAATGAGTTAACATCAGGAATGTGTCTGGGCGTCCATTGCTTGGTCAGATATCAAAAAATTCAAAATTATTCCGAAATATTACAATCTTGTCACGCACTTTGAATTGGATTTGTTATCCCATTGTATTAATTGGTGCCACTTTTTAGCCAGGTTTCAGATGTTAGGTAGTACATTCCAAAGCCACGACCATTACTATGTAGAAGGACAAGGGCTGCAGACACATGGGGAGCACCACCACCTGGATGTTCCCCTCCTTGTCACTCGCCATCCTGACTTGGAAATATATCGGCTGTTCCTCCGCTGTCACTGGTTCAATATCCTGGAACTCCCTCCCTAACCGCACTATGGGTGTACCTACACCAGAGGGACTGCAGCGGTTCAAGAAGGCAGCTCACCCCCACCTTCTGAAGGGGCAATTGCGGATGGGCAATAAATGTTGGCCTAACCAGCGACCCCCACATCACGAGAATGATTTTTTTTTTATAAAAAAAGAATCCACCTGCCTCACTTCATTAGCAACTCATGTGACTCCTTCAACGAGTCCCAGTAAACTGGTTAAACCTGATTTCCCCTCCACAAAACCATGCTGACTCAGCCTGATTGCTTGGATTTTTTTTTACGTGTCCTGCCATAACATAGCTAATAATAGTTTCCAACATTGACAGGTGTTAACCTAACTTGCCTATAGTTTCCCCCTTTCTGTCTTTCTCCTTTTTTGAACAAAGGAGTTACATTTGCTCTTGTCCAATGTCATGGCACCTTTCCCGAATTTGGTGGAAAATTAAAACCAACATATCAACAATCTCACTAGTCAGTTATTTTATGAGTCTCGGATGAAATCCATCAGGACCTCGGGATTTGCCAGCTCGCAGCTCCAACAATTCGCTAAGTACCACTCCCATGTTGATTTTAATTTTCCTGAGTTCCTATTTCACTTCCATTTTTCTTTTTTTTTGATTTGCAGCTATTTATAGGATGTTACTTCTATCCTTTATAGTGAAACCCAATGCCAAACACCTGTTCAATTATTTGCCATCTCCTTATTTTCCATTTTAAATACCCAGGCTCACGTTCTATAGGACATGAGCTCACTTTCTTAATATCATCTCATGTTAATATCTATAGAAACGCTTGCTGTCTCTCTTTATATTTGTAACTAACTTTCCCTCCTACTCTAATGTTTCCCTTCTTATTAATCGTTTTGCAAATCTTAGCTTTTTAAAAATATTCTGGCCTGCTGACGGCCTTTGCATAATTTTATGTTTTTCTTTAATATTGATACTAGTTTAAAATCTTTTGGCTAACCACGGATGGTGGGTCCCCACGTGATTTTTTTTTTTCCTCATTCGAATGTATCCATTCTGTGTATCCTGAAATAGCCGCTTAAATGTCCACCACTGCATCCCTAATGCTCTATCCCTTAACCGCATTTGCCAGTTCACTTTATCTAGCGCTGCTTTCCTGTCTTTATAATTGCCCTTAATTTAGTTTAAGATGCTAGTCTTAGACCCACTCTGCTCTCATTAAAATTGAATGCAGAATTCAGTCACATTATTATTACTACGGCCAAGGGGATGCCTTCACTATGAGGTTAACGGTTAAGGCTAGATCATTGCATAATAAACAGTTCAGTTTAGTAGAAGAGCAGGAGAGTCATAGTATCTCCACCGCTTGGAAACTGCCCTCCAAGCCATACCATCCTGACTTGGAACACAGTCGCCATTACTTCACTCTCACTGGGTCAAGATCCTGTAACCCCTTTCCGAACCGCACTGCGGATGCACTGACACAATTTGGCCTGCAGTGGTTCAAGAGGTTGGCCCCTGCACCACTTGTAGAAAGACATTAGCGATGAGCACTAAAGGCTGGTCTAGCCAGTGATCCTTACAACCCGTGAACGGAAACAAAACCCATGAACGTTCCTGAAAGATGCAATATGGGATATTGCAGCACACTTCCGTACTGTCCCCTAGGCAGTGCACTGCTTCCTCAGATTTCCCCCCTTCACAGAGCAGTACTATCTCAGTCTTGCACCTCCAGCAGTGCAGCTCTCCCTCGGTCCTCGCCGGTCAACACTGCAGCTCCCTCTCACCACCGCTCTTCAAGCAGTGCAGTGCCCCCTTTGCAATGCTCCTGTACAAGTGTAGGGCTCCGTCTGTCCTTTCCCCTTGGACAGTGCACCACTTCCACTTACTGCTCCTCGGATACTGCAACTGGACAGCTCTCCCTCAGTGCAGTTTTCCCTCCCTCGTTCCCGACCATCATTGCGGTGTTTCCTCATTTTCCTGCCCTTTCCAACCACGCATTGTGCACTCATCGCTGCATCTGCACCAGTTCAGCGCTGGATAGTTGAAGTAACTTTCGCTGTGTCCACTTTCAATGTGTCCAGTTCAATTAATATTCGCTGTGGCGATTTGAAATTAACTGGATACTGATTGACCGAAGTCCACTGTGGATATTTTCGGGAATATTTGCTCTTTTTTCCACTTTAAGTGACAGTAGCCGCGGGAAATTTAAGCTATTGCGTCCATGTTAAGTAATAATCGTTTTGTCCTGATTCAGTAATATTCACGGGGTAGTTTTTTCAGTTTATGTCATATTTGGTTAAAGTTATGTTGCCGGGGCCACTTTAACTGATATGTGCAGTGTTGATTCTAAAGATTATGCCCTGTGGCCAGTTTGAGCGAAGTTTGGTACGGACATTTTAACTGATATTTGATTCGAAAATTCAAAGTGATTTTGCTGCGACCATGATTCCCTCAGCTTCAATTTTGAAAATATATTGGTTGCGCCTTTTTTTAACTTAAATTTCCTGTGGACATTTGAACTGATACTGATGCTGCTGTTTTAAATTGCCTTTGCTACGGTATTTTTAAGTGATGGGTTCTTGCGCTATCTTAAGTGGCATTTATTGCTTTTATTTTCAGAGATTTACTTTTAGGTGGTACTTTCTGTGGCCATATTAGGCGATATTTGCTGTCTTAATTCCGAGTGATTTCTGCTGTGAAACGTAATGCACTTTACACGTCAATGGCTGTTGCTCTTTTAAGTGATATTGACTGACGGTTTAAAGGTTATATTTGCAGTGTTCAGTTTCAATGATATTTTCTGGGTCAAGTCCAAGTTACAGTTGCTCTGGGCAGATTACGTGACACTTGCTCGGGATATTCGTAATGATGTTTGCTGCCTTCCGCTTAAACAATCGTAGTTGGATCCATTTTTAGACATTTTTGGCGTTGGCTATTCGCTGTGACAATTTCAAATGATACTTTTTGTCATAAATATACATTATATTGCTGTGACCACTTCTTCCTATGTACCTTTGATAATTTTCAGAAACATTTGCTTTGTCCTTTCTAAAATGTAATTATTGTGAGGATTTTTTTTGCGTGACATTTGTTTTGTTGGTATAAGCAGAATTCTTTGTGGCTAATTTAAGTGACATTTGCTTATTCCAGTCTAAGTGATATTTGCTGATGTCATTTTCAGCTGCATCTGCACCAGTTCAGCGCTGGATATTTGAAGTAACTTTTCGCTGTGTCCGCTTTCAATGTGTCCACTATGCTTGATTTATCCCAATTTTGTTGATTTCGTTTAACTGGTTTCACTTAAAAGATTATTGCAGATAATGAATGTTTTCCCTGAACTTTAGCGTGGAGCCGGGTTAGGATTATTCGGATTCACTAAAATACACTAATTCTCAGAACGTTTTCCCTCTGCTGCTTCCTAATCCTTTATTTGAATGTCGATTCCCGCACAGAGATTGTTTTATTGTTCAGAAAGGGGCAGACTGCTCACGCTGGGAATCTGAAATAAGAACAGAAGGTGCTGCAATCAGCTCCCACAGAGGAAGTTTAGTAAATATTTCAATGTGTTCAGTTCAATTAATGTCCGCTGTGGTGATTTGAAATTAATTGGATACTAATACGCCGAAGTCCCCTGTAGTGCTATGGCCATTTCAGTTCAAATTGTGGTGGGCTCCAGTTTAATTGATATGTGCTGTTTTATATTTGGCATGGTCAGTTTAACTGTTCTTAAGGGGTATTGGCTTTATTCTATTTAAGCACACCATTGACTTCTCAAGGGCAATTAGGGATGGGCAATAAATATCAGCCTAGAGAGTGACTGCGCACATCCCATGAACAAATAAATAAAAATAACTGCACATGGCCATTTTAAAATTTAAAAATTTGCTATGTATGTTTTAAGCCATTTTCCAGCAAAAATTTGAATGGTTTTATGCTGTGACCATTTCAAATGATCCTTCCAATGATTATGTTAAATTGTATCTGTTGTAATTATTTTAATTTACATTTCTGGTGACCATGTTTAGAGATGCTCCTTTTTAATTTAAACTTATTGTGGGCATTTTAACTGATATTTGATGTTGCTGGTTTAAGAGTAACTTGATGTGGACATTTTAAGCAATAGTTGATAGGCCAATTTTAAGTGATATATGATATGAAAAATTTAAGTGATATTTGCTGCGTCTGTTTTAAATGCTTTGTGTTGTTATTTTAGTTGAAGAAAGAATTGTGTCCATTTAAGTAGTAATTGTTGCAACTAATTTGAAATGTAATTAAAGTGGCTATTTTCAGTAATATGTGCAGAGCAGATTAGACATGTGTTTTATTTGCAGCTGTATGTTGTTATTTGTTGCAAACATTTTCTGTGGTATCTATTGATGCCACTTTAGGAGGCATTCAGATCAAAAAGCAATAGTGTAAGGGCAACGGAGAAAGCCTATCGACTATATTCCGGAGCTGTGCAGGACAATCCAAGCAGTCACACCCCTGCCCTCTAAACCAGATGCCTTTAAGTTTATTTTCCACAATTTCCAAACCAATTTCTCCTAAAAATCACTTATGATCTTCGCTTCCACGGCTCTCGTGGGCAGAAATTTGCATCACTTCACCATTCTCTGCAAAAAAATACAGTTATCTGCATATCCACACTGTTTCCATCCCTCAAGTCGGAAATGTTATTTCCTTAGCCCCCTGTAACATCAGTTATTGGAAGCAAGATAACTTATCCACACCTGTCCTCATCTTCTCCAACTCTGCCAAATCACCCTTTAATCTTCATTGCTCCAAATCAAACAATGTCAATTTCTGTGACCGAATCTCGAAGCTAAAATTAACCAGTCCACCACACACCCTCTCAAAGACCCTCAGGTGTTTTCTAAAGATAACTGGAACTAATACCTAGCTGTGGCCTGACCAGAGCTGTGTACGGGTACGTCATTTCTTCCCTGTTACAGTCCAGAATACTTTGATTTATGAAGCCCAAACTGCCACAAGCTTTGCGAACTCACAAGCTGAGTTGGCATCGCCTATGTTTGATCCACATGAACGCCCCAGGCCCCCTGTCATTCTGCAGGCCTTAGAAATGCGCCATTTATTCTATATTGCCTTTCCCTGCCTACTCTGCCAAACTGCACCAGCTCAAAATTACCTGTATTAGATTACACCTGTAACCTCTATGTCCACCCTGCTGGCCCATCTATGGCGGGTTTCAGTGGGTTGGCATCATACACACTGTCTGGCCCATTTCCATCTTTCATACTATCAGCAAATTCTGAAACCGTACCCCGCATTGCAATATCCCAGAGATGTAACTTACTCAAAAAAAAACAACATTCCCCAAACGATGAAGAGTCATCTTAGATTGGGAACATTAACTGTTTCTCTCTCCACAGTTGCTGCCAGACCTGATGAGTTTTACGAGCACTGTAATACACCTTGCTAACATCACTCTCTACCACTCTCCAGACGGGGGAATCAAATCCCCTTTTAACCACCACTTGCTTTTCTCTGTCAATTGTAAGACTTTTGGGCTTTCCAATTGATGTTTTCGGTGGCCATTTTAAACTATATTCCCTTTGTTATTTTTTATTCGTCATTTTTGCAACTGTCACTCTAAGAGTTCTGGTCCAGGGCCCGGCTCTCAGGGGAGAAATGGAGAGTTTTTTTTCACTGCTGAGTTGGGGGCTGGTGAGGATACTTCCCACCCAGATGTTCAATTCAGAGCTCAGTTCACAGGTCTCGCAGTGCGGCATTACTTATTTTTATTGCCTCTGAAACCACATTGTACTTTGACCAGATGAGCTGAAGAAGTTAAGCACAATGACAAATGATTTTTTTTTGTTTTGAAAGGGTTACTTTAAAAATTCAGTAAAACTCTTGTACCTGTCAGGAAGGCAATGTCAGAAGAGAGGATTAGGCTACGAGTCACCAAAAGTGAAATATTTCTCGACTTTTTAGAATTGAGATAATTCTTGTTTTGAAGGAGGAAATACAGCAATGTATGAGATCTAATTCCCGATTCCATCCGGCAGCTCCCCAGACCGCTCATTCCCTCCCTGCATCCACCAGCTGCGGCTCGCCAAGCCTGGATCACCCTGAACATGCCCTCACCACTTGACTGCTCTGCTCCAGGTCTCCCTCCTGGCACCACTCAGTCAGCCTCAGCTGCCCCTGACCCGAGCCTGCCTCCCAGCTCCACTCACACAGTAAGTGCGGCTGCCGAGGGCCTCGCTGTTCCCCCTACCCCCCCAAAAAAACACCGGCCCCCGTCCTCTGGTAAAAGTGGAACCCATTCCTCTCCCCCAGAGATACATAGCATAGTCTAGATAGGGACAGTATTGATTAAGAAAATACTGATGGTGTAATTTCTATGAAAGAATATATTTTCTTAGCCAGTTGACAACGTGTTGCCTCTGTGGTATCAACCAAATCTCATTTAAATTTAACAGTGTGGTTCGATTATAAAAGTACGACCTTCAGAAAAGTGTCCCATCTGCCAACGTGTTCCAGACTCACTGTTAACCTTTTCTACACACACTGCTTGCAACACAGAGCAGAGGATGGGTGCTGTTATTGTCTTTAAGACTCCAGCCGTTTATTTGTTTGACTTGCTGTATCATACAGAGAATCTACAATGCAAAATGCGTCAAGAAGCATTTCAGGGATATTCTGTTCTCCATTTTGTTGAAGGGTTCGGGCGCAAGTAATTTGAACTTATCCCATCAGTTTAGCACATATGAGGTTCCAGAGAATGATTACCTCAAAGTGGAACAATTCTGGCCATCTGTTAAGTAGCTGACATTGTAATCACCTTGTGCCCCAGCGTACATCATGAAGCATTGGAGTGTGAAATGAAGACATGGAAATGTGCGAGTACAGTGTGGCTAAACTGCTCATGTTTACAGTGGTTGCTCTAGTTAATTGTGACTCTAATCTGGCAGTGGGGAGTGGGTCTGAATTGGGGAGCCATGGGTGAGGGGGTGGGGGCAGAGCTGCAGGAGCCTATGGCATGGAGGAACAGGCAGAAGGGGCCGAGGGGCTGGGGGAGATGGGTGCAGATGTGCCTTACTGAAGCTGAATAGCGACATTGCATAGGCTAAGGTGGGGAGAAGAGCCAGGTAAGGCAGGGGGAACAGAGGAGCAGAACTAGAGGCAGCCAGGGAACAGCTGGGAGCAGCAGAAAAGCAGGTGCTGCAACGCTCTTGGTGATATAAGGGGAGGCATGTCCGGTCACTCCTGGCCCATCCAGTGTCTCTCCTGCAGGAGTACAGGTAAAATGGGTTGCAGTCCTCGACAAGTTCCCGAGTGGGAGGTGCACACTCCTGTGTACCCCAGCCTGGCTGGAAGTATCAGTCACCCACTGACCAAACCACGGTCTCCATATTTCAGCGTAGGTAAGATCACAGGAAATTGCGTTCAGCTTCGTGGTAGCTACTGCGATTGGAAGAACATGATGTGCTGTATTTTCTTGAGTTTTTTTTAAAAGAGATGCTTGCTGTGCTGCTATTATATGATCATTCATTTTATGTGATATTTTCTGTTATCGTTTTAAGTGTCCATTAGCAGTGATGTTTGCTGCTCACATTGTTCCTCATATTTCAAGTATTATTACTGATATATGTCGTGGCCAATTTGAATGATACCCCCCGTTGCGATTTTTAACAATACCTGATATGTGTTTTCATTGATATTCCCAATGTTCTGTTTATTTCATAATTGCTTCATGAAGACATATTTATTGTGTTGCCCTGAAGGTCATTCGCTGTTAGAATCTAAAGAAATGTTTGTTGTGGTTACTTTATGAGATTTCTTGTTTTTCTGTGTGGCAGGGTTGGGTTGTATCTGCTGTGGCCAATTGGATTATTATTTGTTTTGGGCCATTTGAGTTCCTATTTCTTTTCTCCTTAACAGCTATATCAGCTGTGGCCACTTTAAGTGATGTTTTTTGTGCTCGGTACAAATGATAATTGTTGTGGTTAATTAGGTGACATTTACTGCCTTCCAGGTAAAATGACATTTCATTTGCCTGTTTGAAACATGTACACCTATTACAGAATGCACATCAGGTTGGTAAGTCTCTATAGCAATGGTTTGGTTGGGGGGGGGGCGGTGGTGTTGGGGGGGGGTGTTCATTGACGTAAAATTAGGCCATCTTTCGACCACCCCCCATTAGACTTAGAGGTGTTTACAGCACTGAAGGAGCCCATTTGGCCCATTGTGACCATGCCAGTCAGCAAAGATCTGACGACACTAATCCCATTTTCCAGCGCTTGGCCCATAGCCCTGGGGGCTTTGACAATGCAAGTAAATGTCTAAATACTCCTTAAACATTATGAGAGTTTCTGACTCAACCACCCTTCAGACAGTGAGTTCCAGACTCCCTCCAACCTCTGGGTGAAAAACATTCTCCTCAACTCCCCTCTTAGCCTTCCCCCTCTTACCTTAAATCTATACCTCCTGGTTATTGACCCCTCTACTAATGGAAAACTTGCCTTCTGACCCACCCTATCTGTGCCCCTCATACACCTCTATTCGGTCCCCGCTCAACCTTCCCTGCTCCGAGGAAAACACCCCAGCCTATCCAATATTTCCTCCTAGCTCAGACCATCCAGTCCAGGCAGCTCCCTGGTAAATCTCCTCTACACCCTCTCCAGGGCAATCACATCCTCCCAAACCCAACCCCACCATCCCCCCACCCCGCACCCCCCCCCCTCCTCTTCTGCCGCAAAGCATTCAACTTTACATATCATCTAACCAATTTAACTATTCGAGTAAACGGATACTTCAGCACGTTCTCCAACTGCTTTCAAAAACTTAGCCCTGGTCATAAATGAAACTTTTGGTGCAGCATCTCAGGAGCTGGAGCATGAATCCCATTTCTTTTACGCAAAAAAAAATAAACTGGTACATGAAAAGGCTGATAACCCAATTATCACATCTAGACCTATATAGAATACACCAGTAATATTACCCGTAATACAAAAAAAATCCCCGAGATAACACAAAGTGAAAAGATGGATTTATTTCTCCTCCCCATCTCTGGGTCTGTAGGAACCTCTGCACTCCTGTGACCTCGGAGCCTAAGGCGACCTCTGTTGGTCACTAAAATATGACAGGCAGTAAAAACATTCAGCAGAATAATCTGGACAAGTGGAACTCCCAGGATTGTGATGAAGGATCTCGACTGTGACCCAGACTGGAGGTCACCAAACAATGTATAGTACCGAACAAAACCTTGACTATTCGATCGCTGAGTCTGCCCCGTGAGCATAAAAGGGCAGAAGATGTTCTTTATACTCAGCACCATAGAACTACAGTGAGGTTTCCTGGGTGCAGAGTTTTTCAGCTTCTAACAGCAAATAGCCACAAATCAATCAAAGGTGAAAGAAGCGCTGAGCCATGCATAATGATTGAAGGCATGTAGATTGCAAAAATGGGTGCAATTCATGAATTCAAAACTGTTCCACATTTTTAAAAAACCGACATGTGCCTGAATATCAGGTCGAGGATAACGACCAGTAGATCCACCGCTGTCATGGCCACCAGGTAAGGAGAAACACATTTTGAGAGACCACACTTTTCCTTACACAGTATCACAATCGTTATGTTAGCTGTGAGAAAGAGGGATGCAAATGAAAGTTACATGTCCTTGTCTGAGCTTAGATAACAACTTTATTGTGTATGTACTGCGATTTGATATTTGCAAATCCAATGATGTAGTGAAGTAATTGCACCCACTCATCTGTAGCAGGTAACTCTGATCATTCAATGAAAGCGAACTTTAAATGGAAAGTAATATTTAGGATGACATTGTTCCTGCAGAATATTGGCTTATGAAAGATAAGATTATTGTCTCTAATGCGCTGCCAGTTTAGCTCATGTTCAGTGAAAATATCTCAGTGTTGCAGCAATTAACGAAGAGCAGAAGAGCTTCAGTTGGGGTCATAGCATTAAGTCTGGTTGAGCAAGGAGACAGAATAATTTAATTGGAACTGAGCTCGTATTCCAAACTGCTCTTTCCTCACACCACAGCTGGTGATACTGGTTAGTGCGAGAGGTGCTCCCCCTGCTGACGCCGAGTGACATTACACTGCGGAATATTACTAATGGAAGAGGGAATCCTCCAGTGTTTACAATTAGGACCCATGCAAGCTGATATTAATTACAGTCACTGAGGGGAGGGGGAGCGGGGATTACCTTAATCCTTTTTCAGAACAACACGCTTTATGACACCATGAAATGAAGCATCTATCCAGTTCAGCTTGGTTGTCTGCGGGTTGTTGAATGACGGTCGGGAGTGAATAGTGCAAGTCTGGTTATAACATTCAACCAAGCCCTGGGGTAGTGACAGGATACAAGACAGCTGGAATCTTACAGAGGTTAGGCTGCATTTAAAATGGGGAGGTGAACAAACTCAGTAACGGGATGTCAGTCAGCCTAACGGCATTGGCTGAGAAATATTCTCCACCAAAGCCCGTACGAAACGAATAAACCTATTGCTAACAGAGAAAAAAAAATAGGCTAGTGCGTGGGAGGGATCACGGCTATACCCACGGCAAAACATGGCATTGTAAACTGTAGAGTTCTTCAAAAAAAGAATTGGGCAGTTTTGACAGTAACGTGACTGATGTCACTGATGTGACTGATGTTTGGGGAGAACGTGGACAAACTGGGGGGAGGGTGGGGGGTGGGGGGGGGGGTGCAGGTGAAGCAGACTTGGGGGCAGATGAAACTTTATGGAGAGAGCTATGTAGGGGACAATGGAGACGTGTTTTCAGAAAGTGATGTGTCAGATGGGGCAATGCACCTATGCAAATAGTTTAAAGCGACCGAACAAACTTTTAAGATGGTTCAGAACAAACATTTATCTTCAGAAATGGATTTAGATGACAACATTTAAAAAAAAATAAACAATTTGTGACACTTTATATATATCCTGCATTCATTTCTGACACTGCCCTCGAGGAAGGGGGGAAAGTTCTCCAAGATGGTGAAGCGGATACTGACAGGATTGGCACAGTGAGGTGCAATTTCACTGATGTAAAGAGGTTGGAGAAGCAGAAGCCATTTCTCCCAGGCATGGAAGAGAAATAGCACAGTCATTTTTTTTTAAATGGTGTGTTTTGATACCAAAACAAGGTTTCATGGGATTTCTGTAATTATCTGTCATTTTTAAGGAGATTATTAAAAGTACCTGAGGGGAGGTGAAGAGGTTTTTGTTTTCAATGTTCATATAGTTGCTAAACTGTAGAATAAACAGCGTGAAATGGTGATGGAAACAAAGCTTTCAATAAGGGATTGGGGCAATACGGGCAGGGTATACAGAGCAGATCAGGAGAGAAGGGGGAATTTGAGCACTCGTTCAACAAGAGGGAACAGACAAGATGGGCCAAATCATCTCCCCGACACTACATTACACTGTGACTCTGTGTTAACAAGGGACATTGTGCCCCAAGGGGTGAGCTGTTCTGGCACTGCACGCCGCCAGTATCGCCCTGGCCTGCTGAAATTCAATGGATTTTGGCAGGGACCCGGCCAAATGCCCTGTGGCGGGACTGCGCACAGTGCGGCTGGGAGTGATCTTCAGGAGTACTGGGGACAGAGGCCTGTCGGTACCAGCTGTCTGACAAGCAGGGCAAAAAAAAAACAATAAAACCCACAAACATAACCCAAAGGGCCGGTGAGTTTTTAGGCAAACACTATAGCGCACATCAACCGAGTTACCCTCATCAATCATTTTACCTCCTTTAGGGGGAGAATTTTTTCAAACCGAGACTTTACTGGGCAGGCACCAATGTGAGTCAACGAACACAGCAGGACTGGATGAGAATTAGGCTCCAGTTAGCAGGTATTTTGGATTAGCAGAACCTGTTAAAGTGGGAAATAAGCAAAGAGCCCATGGAAGTGCCCGATTCTGAATCTAGGAAAGGCATGGATTATGATTTCAGCAGCAGCGAGTTGTGGACTGGTGGGGTCAAGGAGGGAGAGTTTAGGCATTCAAGGTGATGGGAGGTGGATATGAAGTCGGGCACATAGCTCAGGGTTAGAGTGGATAGAGAGATTGTGAATGCACTGGATGAGCCTCAGGGACTGGCTGGGAGAGGAATGTAGCTGGGGGACTGGGCAGATCGTAATAGGGTCTCAGACACCTCCAGTGATTGAATAGGCAGCCCAAACACTGAGGGAACAAGAGTGAAATAAGGCTGCAGCGAGAGGTCAATCTTCTTTGGGTGAAACAGAAATAATTTTAAAAAGCAGAATTGATGAAACGCTGTCTCAAATTTTAGCATTGAAGGCATGGGAGATAGCAACCATTTAAACTGTTCCAACCAGAATTAAAGCAGACCTAACTCACTAGGAGTTATCCAATAAGAAGATTAATCTGCAAAATGTAACATATTTGCTTGCTTGTGCTGATGTCTTTAGTGGAAGCGGTTTTCACTCCCGAGCAGCAAGAAGGTTCACAAGGTTGGCATGAAGTAGATAAAACCTGACAACAAAAAGGATAAAATGGGAATTAATTCAATGAGCTGTAATTCACTGAGAAATCACAGGCAAGGCCTTTAGTCAGAGAGGGGCCTCCTGCTCCAATAAAAACATACTGGGCCCACTAGCCCAGGATAAGTATAGTTTGGACCTCCCTCTTCACTGCCACATCAAACACACTCTGGAAAGGGTTAGTCACACAGTACAGGCCCCTCAGAATATTGTGTGGGAGGTGCAGAAATGCAGTTTGAGAATATTGCCTGAAATCCGATTTGGTCCATATTGAATTGGCTGATACTGCTAGAGACTGTTTTCTTGAGAAAAGCTGATAGGAATTTATTCACCTCTTTTGGCGTTGAATTTACGTGATGGTGACAAAATCAATATTGCAGTACCCAATGCCCAGGTCCAAAGTTCATTAATATGTTTTTGAAAAAAAGCTCAATGGGCCTAATACATTGCCCTGGGTAACACCTTTATATACCTCCCACCAGCCCGTAAAAAAAAAACATGCACGACCGTTCATCGACCACTGCCATCCAGTGAATTTTGCATCCATTTTCCCAAACTATATTTTATTCCACGAGATTCATCGTTGTTGAGAAGCCACTTTTGCATCACTTTAACACACACATTTAGGAATGTCATGTGCAGTAATTAAGCATCATTTCTCTTTAACAAACCCATGGCTACTGGTTGATAAATCTACACTTGTCCAAGTGACCATTAATCTTGTACTGGGTTATCTTTTCTTCTTATTTTCCCTACTAGCAGACTTAAACTGACAGGCCAGTAAGAGTTGGCATTTTCCCAACAGTCCTGTTTTAAAGACGGTTGTATCAAATGCACAGTCCCCTGAAGCCATCCCCGTATCTAACGAGGCCTGAAAGATTGGCCAGTGTACCTGCAATTTCCCCCTAACTTCCCTTACTGCACTCGAATGCATCACATCGAACCCGGTGATGTTTCAACTTTAGCCCCAGCAGCCTTTCTTCTGCTCCAGCCACAGCACCCCTCCTCCCACCTTCCTTAATTATTGGTGTAACCACCTTCTCAACGCACACCGAATTCACTTAGCCATTGGAAGTGTCTTATTTCCTGATGTGACAGGGTTTAGAATCTCCACCATGCCGTTTGCGTCCGTGAATGGAACGCATTCCAGTTTCTAATTGTTCGTAATCATCCCCTAAGTACACGTCTGCTATTTAAATGTTTAAAGAGGGAGTTTATATTTAATTTGACATTAGCTGCAGCCTGCTCTCACCCTCTTTCTTTGCTGCTCTCAGTTTGTTTCCCAGGCTGGCTGTAAACTTTCCAAATCCAAATGGGGTGGCCACTTGCATTTTGGCCCTGTCATATTATTCACAATTATTTTCTGCTTCTCCTTTCACCTTTCCTTCACCTTTCCTTTGCCTTTCCTTCACCGTTCCTTCACCGTTCCTTCACCTTTCCTTCACCTTTCCTTCACCTTTCCTTCACCTTACCTTTCACCTTTCCTTCACCTTACCTTTCGCCTTTCCTTCGCCTTTCCTTCACCTTTCCTTCACCTTTCCTTCACCTTACCTTTCGCCTGTCCTTCGCCTTTCCTTCACCTTTCCTTCACCTTTCCTTCACCTTACCTTCACCTTTCCCTCACCTTTCCTTCACCTTACCTTCACCTTTCCCTCACCTTTCCTTCACCTTTCCTTCACCTTTCCTTCACCTTTCCTTCACCTTTCCTTCACCTTTCCTTCACCTTTCCTTCACCTTACCTTTCGCCTTTCCTTCACCTTACCTTCACCTTTCCTTCACCTTACCTTTCGCCTTTCCTTCACCTTTCCTTCACCTTTCCTTCACCTTTCCTTCACCTTACCTTTCACCTTTCCTTCACCTTTCCTTCACCTTTCCTTCACCTTTCCTTCACCTTTCCTTCACCTTACCTTCACCTTTCCTTCACCTTTCCTTCACCTTTCCTTCACCTTTCCTTCACCTTTCCTTCACCTTACCTTTCACCTTACCTTTCACCTTACCTTTCACCTTTCCTTCACCTTACCTTCACCTTACCTTCACCTTTCCTTCACCTTTCCTTCACCTTTCCTTCACCTTTCCTTCACCTTCACCTTTCACCTTACCTTTCACCTTACCTTTCACCTTTCCTTCACCTTTCCTTCACCTTTCCTTCACCTTACCTTTCACCTTACCTTTCACCTTACCTTTCACCTTTCCTTCACCTTTCCTTCACCTTTCCTTCACCTTTCCTTCACCTTACCTTTCACCTTACCTTTCACCTTACCTTTCACCTTACCTTCACCTTTCCTTCAGCTTTCCTTCACCTTACCTTTCACCTTTCCTTCACTTTTCCTTCACCTTTCCTTCACCTTTCCTTCACCTTTCCTTCACCTTTCCTTCACCTTTCCTTCACCTTT
The DNA here is from genome assembly GCF_017639515.1 of Carcharodon carcharias. Classification (NCBI taxonomy): domain Eukaryota; kingdom Metazoa; phylum Chordata; class Chondrichthyes; order Lamniformes; family Lamnidae; genus Carcharodon; species Carcharodon carcharias. The sequence continues at coordinate 1,005,945 of NW_024470748.1, read as the reverse complement.
CCTTCACCTTTCCTTCACCTTTCCTTCACCTTTCCTTCACCTTTCCTTCACTGTTCCTTCACCTTTCCTTCACCTTTCCTTCACCTTCACCTTTCACCTTACCTTTCACCTTACCTTTCACCTTACCTTTCACCTTTCCTTCACCTTTCCTTCACCTTTCCTTCACCTTACCTTTCACCTTACCTTTCACCTTACCTTTCACCTTTCCTTCACCTTTCCTTCACCTTTCCTTCACCTTTCCTTCAGCTTTCCTTCACCTTTCCTTCACCTTACCTTTCACCTTTCCTTCACCTTTCCTTCACCTTTCCTTCACCTTTCCTTCACCTTTCCTTCACCTTTCCTTCACCTTTCCTTCACCTTACCTTTCACCTTTCCTTCACCTTTCCTTCACCTTTCCTTCACCTTTCCTTCACCTTACCTTTCACCTTTCCTTCACCTTTCCTTCACCTTTCCTTCACCTTTCCTTCACCTTTCCTTCACCTTTCCTTCACCTTTCCTTCACCTTTCCTTCACCTTACCTTTCACCTTTCCTTCACCTTTCCTTCACCTTTCCTTCACCTTTCCTTCACCTTACCTTTCACCTTTCCTTCACCTTTCCTTCACCTTTCCTTCACCTTTCCTTCACCTTTCCTTCACCTTTCCTTCAGCTTTCCTTCACCTTACCTTTCACCTTTCCTTCACCTTTCCTTCACTTTTCCTTCACTTTTCCTTCACCTTTCCTTCACCTTTCCTTCACCTTTCCTTCACCTTTCCTTCACCTTTCCTTCACCTTTCCTTCACCTTACCTTTCACCTTTCCTTCACCTTTCCTTCACCTTTCCTTCACCTTTCCTTCACCTTTCCTTCACCTTTCCTTCACCTTACCTTTCACCTTTCCTTCACCTTTCCTTCACCTTACCTTCACCTTTCCTTCACCTTACCTTCACCTTACCTTCACCTTTCCTTCACCTTTCCTTCACCTTACCTTCACCTTACCTTCACCTTTCCTTCACCTTTCCTTCACCTTTCCTTCACCTTTCCTTCACCTTACCTTTCACCTTACCTTTCACCTTACCTTCACCTTTCCTTCAGCTTTCCTTCAGCTTTCCTTCACCTTACCTTTCACCTTTCCTTCACCTTTCCTTCACCTTTCCTTCACCTTTCCTTCACCTTTCCTTCACTTTTCCTTCACCTTTCCTTCACCTTTCCTTCACCTTTCCTTCACCATTCCTTCACCATTCCTTCACCTTTCCTTCACCTTTCCTTCACCTTACCTTCACCTTTCCTTCACCTTTCCTTCACCTTACCTTCACCTTTCCTTCACCTTACCTTCACCTTACCTTCACCTTTCCTTCACCTTACCTTCACCTTTCCTTCACCTTTCCTTCACCTTTCCTTCACCTTTCCTTCACCTTTCCTTCACCTTACCTTCACCTTACCTTTCACCTTACCTTTCACCTTACCTTTCACCTTACCTTTCACCTTACCTTTCAACTTACCTTTCACCTTACCTTCACCTTTCCTTCACCTTTCCTTCAGCTTTCCTTCACCTTACCTTTCACCTTTCCTTCACCTTTCCTTCACCTTTCCTTCACCTTTCCTTCACCTTTCCTTCACCTTTCCTTCACCTTTCCTTCACCTTTCCTTCACCTTTCCTTCACCTTACCTTTCACCTTTCCTTCACCTTACCTTTCGCCTTTCCTTCACCTTTCCTTCACCTTTCCTTCACCTTTCCTTCACCTTTCCTTCACCTTTCCTTCACCTTCACCTTTCACCTTACCTTTCACCTTACCTTTCACCTTTCCTTCACCTTTCCTTCACCTTTCCTTCACCTTACCTTTCACCTTACCTTTCACCTTACCTTTCACCTTACCTTTCACCTTACCTTCACCTTTCCTTCACCTTTCCTTCAGCTTTCCTTCAGCTTTCCTTCACCTTACCTTTCACCTTTCCTTCACCTTTCCTTCACCTTTCCTTCACCTTACCTTTCACCTTACCTTTCACCTTACCTTTCACCTTACCTTCACCTTTCCTTCAGCTTTCCTTCACCTTACCTTTCACCTTTCCTTCACTTTTCCTTCACTTTTCCTTCACTTTTCCTTCACTTTTCCTTCACCTTTCCTTCACTTTTCCTTCACTTTTCCTTCACCTTTCCTTCACCTTTCCTTCACTGTTCCTTCACCTTTCCTTCACCTTTCCTTCACCTTCACCTTTCACCTTACCTTTCACCTTACCTTTCACCTTACCTTTCACCTTTCCTTCACCTTTCCTTCACCTTACCTTTCACCTTACCTTTCACCTTACCTTTCACCTTTCCTTCACCTTTCCTTCACCTTTCCTTCACCTTTCCTTCACCTTTCCTTCAGCTTTCCTTCAGCTTTCCTTCACCTTACCTTTCACCTTTCCTTCACCTTTCCTTCACCTTTCCTTCACCTTTCCTTCACCTTACCTTTCACCTTACCTTTCACCTTACCTTCACCTTACCTTCACCTTTCCTTCACCTTTCCTTCACCTTTCCTTCACCTTTCCTTCAGCTTTCCTTCACCTTACCTTTCACCTTTCCTTCACCTTTCCTTCACTTTTCCTTCACTTTTCCTTCACCTTTCCTTCACCTTTCCTTCACCTTTCCTTCACCTTTCCTTCACCTTACCTTTCACCTTACCTTTCACCTTTCCTTCACCTTTCCTTCACCTTTCCTTCACCTTTCCTTCACCTTTCCTTCACCTTTCCTTCACCTTTCCTTCACCTTTCCTTCACCTTACCTTTCACCTTACCTTTCACCTTACCTTTCACCTTTCCTTCACCTTTCCTTCACCTTTCCTTCACCTTTCCTTCACCTTTCCTTCACCTTACCTTTCACCTTTCCTTCACCTTTCCTTCACCTTTCCTTCACCTTACCTTCACCTTTACTTCACCTTACCTTTCATCTTACCTTTCATCTTACCTTTCACCTTTCCTTCACCTTTCCTTCACCTTTCCTTCACCTTTCCTTCACCTTTCCTTCACCTTAACTTTCACCTTACCTTTCATCTTACCTTTCACCTTTCCTTCACCTTTCCTTCACCTTTCCTTCACCTTTCCTTCACCTTTCCTTCACCTTTCCTTCACCTTACCTTCACCTTACCTTCACCTTTCCTTCACCTTACCTTTCACCTTTCCTTCACCTTTCCTTCACCTTTCCTTCACCTTTCCTTCACCTTTCCTTCACCTTACCTTTCACCTTACCTTTCACCTTACCTTTCACCTTTCTTTCACCTTTCCTTCACCTTTCCTTCACCTTTCCTTCACCTTTCCTTCACCTTTCCTTCACCTTTCCTTCACCTTTCCTTCACTGTTCCTTCACCTTTCCTTCACCTTTCCTTCACCTTTCCTTCACCTTTCCTTCACCTTTCCTTCACCTTTCCTTCACCTTACCTTTCACCTTTCCTTCACCTTTCCTTCACCTTTCCTTCACCTTTCCTTCACCTTTCCTTTCACCTTACCTTTCACCTTACCTTTCACCTTACCTTTCACCTTTCCTTCACCTTTCCTTCACCTTTCCTTCACCTTTCCTTCACCTTTCCTTCACCTTACCTTTCACCTTACCTTTCACCTTACCTTTCACCTTTCCTTCACCTTTCCTTCACCTTACCTTCACCTTACCTTCACCTTTCCTTCACCTTTCCTTCACCTTTCCTTCACCTTTCCTTCACCTTACCTTTCACCTTACCTTTCACCTTACCTTCACCTTTCCTTCAGCTTTCCTTCAGCTTTCCTTCACCTTACCTTTCACCTTTCCTTCACCTTTCCTTCACCTTTCCTTCACCTTTCCTTCACCTTTCCTTCACTTTTCCTTCACCTTTCCTTCACCTTTCCTTCACCTTTCCTTCACCATTCCTTCACCATTCCTTCACCTTTCCTTCACCTTTCCTTCACCTTACCTTCACCTTTCCTTCACCTTTCCTTCACCTTACCTTCACCGTTTCCTTCACCTTACCTTCACCTTACCTTCACCTTTCCTTCACCTTACCTTCACCTTTCCTTCACCTTTCCTTCACCTTTCCTTCACCTTTCCTTCACCTTTCCTTCACCTTACCTTCACCTTACCTTTCACCTTACCTTTCACCTTACCTTTCACCTTACCTTTCACCTTACCTTTCAACTTACCTTTCACCTTACCTTCACCTTTCCTTCACCTTTCCTTCAGCTTTCCTTCACCTTACCTTTCACCTTTCCTTCACCTTTCCTTCACCTTTCCTTCACTGTTCCTTCACCTTTCCTTCACCTTTCCTTCACCTTTCCTTCACCTTTCCTTCACCTTTCCTTCACCTTTCCTTCACCTTTCCTTCACCTTTCCTTCACCTTTCCTTCACCTTACCTTTCACCTTTCCTTCACCTTACCTTTCGCCTTTCCTTCACCTTTCCTTCACCTTTCCTTCACCTTTCCTTCACCTTTCCTTCACCTTTCCTTCACCTTTCCTTCAGCTTCACCTTTCACCTTACCTTTCACCTTACCTTTCACCTTTCCTTCACCTTTCCTTCACCTTTCCTTCACCTTACCTTTCACCTTACCTTTCACCTTACCTTTCACCTTACCTTTCACCTTACCTTCACCTTTCCTTCACCTTTCCTTCAGCTTTCCTTCAGCTTTCCTTCACCTTACCTTTCACCTTTCCTTCACCTTTCCTTCACCTTTCCTTCACCTTACCTTTCACCTTACCTTTCACCTTACCTTTCACCTTACCTTCACCTTTCCTTCAGCTTTCCTTCACCTTACCTTTCACCTTTCCTTCACTTTTCCTTCACTTTTCCTTCACTTTTCCTTCACTTTTCCTTCACCTTTCCTTCACTTTTCCTTCACTTTTCCTTCACCTTTCCTTCACCTTTCCTTCACTGTTCCTTCACCTTTCCTTCACCTTTCCTTCACCTTCACCTTTCACCTTACCTTTCACCTTACCTTTCACCTTACCTTTCACCTTTCCTTCACCTTTCCTTCACCTTACCTTTCACCTTACCTTTCACCTTACCTTTCACCTTTCCTTCACCTTTCCTTCACCTTTCCTTCACCTTTCCTTCAGCTTTCCTTCAGCTTTCCTTCACCTTACCTTTCACCTTTCCTTCACCTTTCCTTCACCTTTCCTTCACCTTTCCTTCACCTTACCTTTCACCTTACCTTTCACCTTACCTTCACCTTACCTTCACCTTTCCTTCACCTTTCCTTCACCTTTCCTTCACCTTTCCTTCAGCTTTCCTTCACCTTACCTTTCACCTTTCCTTCACCTTTCCTTCACTTTTCCTTCACTTTTCCTTCACCTTTCCTTCACCTTTCCTTCACCTTTCCTTCACCTTTCCTTCACCTTTCCTTCACCTTACCTTTCACCTTACCTTTCACCTTTCCTTCACCTTTCCTTCACCTTTCCTTCACCTTTCCTTCACCTTTCCTTCACCTTACCTTTCACCTTACCTTTCACCTTACCTTTCACCTTTCCTTCACCTTTCCTTCACCTTTCCTTCACCTTTCCTTCACCTTTCCTTCACCTTACCTTTCACCTTTCCTTCACCTTTCCTTCACCTTTCCTTCACCTTACCTTCACCTTTACTTCACCTTACCTTTCATCTTACCTTTCATCTTACCTTTCACCTTTCCTTCACCTTTCCTTCACCTTTCCTTCACCTTTCCTTCACCTTTCCTTCACCTTAACTTTCACCTTACCTTTCATCTTACCTTTCACCTTTCCTTCACCTTTCCTTCACCTTTCCTTCACCTTTCCTTCACCTTTCCTTCACCTTTCCTTCACCTTACCTTCACCTTACCTTCACCTTTCCTTCACCTTACCTTTCACCTTTCCTTCACCTTTCCTTCACCTTTCCTTCACCTTTCCTTCACCTTTCCTTCACCTTACCTTTCACCTTACCTTTCACCTTACCTTTCACCTTTCTTTCACCTTTCCTTCACCTTTCCTTCACCTTTCCTTCACCTTTCCTTCACCTTTCCTTCACTGTTCCTTCACCTTTCCTTCACCTTTCCTTCACCTTTCCTTCACCTTTCCTTCACCTTTCCTTCACCTTTCCTTCACCTTACCTTTCACCTTTCCTTCACCTTTCCTTCACCTTTCCTTCACCTTTCCTTCACCTTTCCTTTCACCTTTCCTTTCACCTTACCTTTCACCTTACCTTTCACCTTACCTTTCACCTTTCCTTCACCTTTCCTTCACCTTTCCTTCACCTTTCCTTCACCTTACCTTTCACCTTACCTTTCACCTTACCTTTCACCTTTCCTTCACCTTTCCTTCACCTTTCCTTCACCTTTCCTTCACCTTTCCTTCACCTTTCCTTCACCTTACCTTTCACCTTTCCTTCACCTTTCCTTCACCTTTCCTTCACCTTACCTTTCACCTTACCTTTCACCTTTCCTTCACCTTTCCTTCACCTTTCCTTCACCTTTCCTTCACCTTTCCTTTCACCTTACCTTTCACCTTACCTTTCACCTTACCTTTCACCTTACCTTTCACCTTTCCTTCACCTTTCCTTCACCTTTCCTTCACCTTTCCTTCACCTTTCCTTTCACCTTTCCTTTCACCTTACCTTTCACCTTACCTTTCGCCTTTCCTTCACCTTTCCTTCACCTTTCCTTCACCTTTCCTTCACCTTACCTTTCACCTTTCCTTCACCTTTCCTTCACCTTTCCTTCACCTTTCCTTCACCTTTCCTTCACCTTTCCTTCACCTTTCCTTCACCTTACCTTTCACCTTTCCTTCGCCTTTCCTTCACCTTTCCTTCACCTTTCCTTCACCTTTCCTTCACCTTTCCTTCACCTTTCCTTCACCTTTCCTTCACCTTCACCTTCACCTTACCTTTCACCTTTCCTTTCACCTTTCCTTCACCTTACCTTTCACCTTACCTTTCACCTTTCCTTCACCTTTCCTTCACCTTTCCTTCACCTTTCCTTCACCGTTCCTTCACCTTTCCTTTCACCTTTCCTTTCGCCTTTCCTTCGACTTACCTTCACCTTTCCTTCACTGTTCCTTCACCTTTCCTTCACCTTTCCTTCACCTTTCCTTCACCTTTCCTTCACCTTACCTTTCACCTTACCTTTCACCTTACCTTTCACCTTACCTTTCACCTTTCCTTCACCTTTCCTTCACCTTTCCTTCACCTTCACCTTTCCTTTCCTTTCCTTCACCTTTCCTTCACCTTTCCTTCACCTTTCCTTCACCTTTCCTTCACCTTTCCTTCACCTTTCCTTCACCTTTCCTTCACCTTTCCTTCACCTTTCCTTCACCTTTCCTTCACCTTTCCTTCACCGTTCCTTCACCTTTCCTTTCACCTTTCCTTTCGCCTTTCCTTCGACTTACCTTCACCTTTCCTTCACTGTTCCTTCACCTTTCCTTCACCTTTCCTTCACCTTTCCTTCACCTTTCCTTCACCTTACCTTTCACCTTACCTTTCACCTTACCTTTCACCTTACCTTTCACCTTTCCTTCACCTTTCCTTCACCTTTCCTTCACCTTCACCTTTCCTTTCCTTTCCTTCACCTTTCCTTCACCTTTCCTTCACCTTTCCTTCACCTTTCCTTCACCTTTCCTTCACCTTTCCTTCACCTTCACCTTTCCTTTCCTTTCCTTCACCTTTCCTTCACCTTACCTTTCACCTTACCTTCACCTTACCTTCACCTTTCCTTCACCTTTCCTTCACCTTTCCTTCACCTTTCCTTCACCTTTCCTTCACCTTCACCTTTCCTTTCCTTTCCTTCACCTTTCCTTCACCTTACCTTTCACCTTACCTTCACCTTTCCTTCACCTTTCCTTCACTTTTCCTTCACCTTTCCTTCACCTTTCCTTCACCTTACCTTTCACCTTACCTTCACCTTTCCTTCACCTTTCCTTCACCTTTCCTTCACCTTTCCTTCACCTTACCTTCACCTTTCCTTCACTTTTCCTTCACCTTTCCTTCACCTTTCCTTCACCTTACCTTTCACCTTTCCTTCACCTTTCCTTCACCTTTTCTTCACTTTTCCTTCACCTTTCCTTCACCTTTCCTTCACCTTACCTTTCAACTTACCTTCACCTTTCCTTCACCTTTCCTTCACCTTACCTTCACCTTTCCTTCACCTTACCTTCACCTTACCTTCACCTTTCCTTCACCTTTCCTTCACCTTTCCTTCACCTTTCCTTCACCTTTCCTTCACCTTTCCTTCAGCTTTCCTTCACCTTTCCTTCACCTTTCCTTCACCTTTCCTTCACCTTTCCTTCACCTTTCCTTCACTGTTCCTTCACCTTACCTTTCACCTTTCCTTCACCTTTCCTTCACCTTTCCTTCACCTTTCCTTCACCTTTCCTTCACTGTTCCTTCACCTTACCTTTCACCTTTCCTTCACCTTTCCTTCACCTTTCCTTCACCTTTCCTTCACCTTACCTTTCACCTTTCCTTCACCTTTCCTTCACCTTTCCTTCACCTTTCCTTCACCTTTCCTTCACCTTTCCTTTCACCTTTCCTTTCACCTTTCCTTCACCTTTCCTTCACCTTACCTTTCACCTTTCCTTCACCTTACCTTTCACCTTTCCTTCACCTTACCTTTCACCTTTCCTTCACCTTTCCTTCACCTTTCCTTCACCTTACCTTTCACCTTTCCTTCACCTTTCCTTCACCTTTCCTTCACCTTTCCTTCACCTTACCTTTCACCTTTCCTTCACCTTACCTTTCACCTTTCCTTCACCTTTCCTTCACCTTTCCTTTCGCCTTTCCTTCACCTTTCCTTCACCTTACCTTTCACCTTTCCTTCACCTTTCCTTCACCTTTCCTTTCGCCTTTCCTTCACCTTTCCTTCACCTTTCCTTCACCGTTCCTTCACCTTTCCTTCACCTTTCCTTCACCTTTCCTTCACCTTTCCTTCACCTTTCCTTCACCTTTCCTTCACCTTACCTTTCACCTTACCTTCACCTTTCCTTCACCTTTCCTTCACCTTTCCTTCACCTTTCCTTTCGCCTTTCCTTCACCTTTCCTTCACCTTTCCTTCACCTTTCCTTCACCTTTCCTTCGCCTTTCCTTCACCTTTCCTTCACCTTTCCTTCACCTTACCTTTCACCTTTCCTTCACCTTACCTTTCACCTTACCTTTCACCTTTCCTTCACCTTTCCTTCACCTTTCCTTCACTGTTCCTTCACCTTACCTTCACCTTTCCTTCACCTTTCCTTTCGCCTTTCCTTCACCTTTCCTTCACCTTTCCTTCACCTTTCCTTCACTGTTCCTTCACCTTTCCTTCACCTTTCCTTCACTGTTCCTTCACCTTTCCTTCACCTTTCCTTCACCTTTCCTTCACCTTTCCTTCACCTTTCCTTTCGCCTTTCCTTTCGCCTTTCCTTCACCTTACCTTTCACCTTACCTTTCACCTTACCTTCACCTTTCCTTCACCTTTCCTTCACCTTTCCTTCACCGTTCCTTCACCTTTCCTTCACCTTTCCTTCAGCTTTCCTTCACCTTACCTTTCACCTTTCCTTCACCTTTCCTTCACTTTTCCTTCACTTTTCCTTCACCTTTCCTTCACCTTTCCTTCACCTTACCTTTCACCTTTCCTTCACCTTTCCTTCACCTTTCCTTCACCTTTCCTTCACCTTTCCTTCACCTTACCTTTCACCTTACCTTTCACCTTACCTTTCACCTTACCTTTCACCTTTCCTTCACCTTTCCTTCACCTTTCCTTCACCTTTCCTTCACCTTTCCTTCACCTTTCCTTCACCTTACCTTTCACCTTTCCTTCACCTTTCCTTCACCTTTCCTTCACCTTTCCTTCACCTTACCTTCACCTTTCCTTCACCTTACATTTCACCTTACATTTCATCTTACCTTTCATCTTACCTTTCACCTTTCCTTCACCTTTCCTTCACCTTTCCTTCACCTTACCTTTCACCTTACCTTTCATCTTACCTTTCACCTTTCCTTCACCTTTCCTTCACCTTTCCTTCACCTTTCCTTCACCTTTCCTTCACCTTTCCTTCACCTTTCCTTTCGCCTTTCCTTCACCTTACCTTCACCTTTCCTTCACCTTACCTTTCACCTTTCCTTCACCTTTCCTTCACCTTTCCTTCACCTTTCCTTCACCTTTCCTTCACCTTACCTTCACCTTTCCTTCACTTTTCCTTCACCTTTCCTTCACCTTTCCTTCACCTTTCCTTCACCTTTCCTTCACCTTTCCTTCACTGTTCCTTCACCTTTCCTTCACCTTTCCTTCACCTTTCCTTCACCTTTCCTTCACCTTACCTTTCACCTTACCTTTCACCTTACCTTTCACCTTTCCTTCACCTTTCCTTCACCTTTCCTTCATCTTTCCTTCACCTTTCCTTTCACCTTACCTTTCACCTTACCTTTCACCTTACCTTTCACCTTACCTTTCACCTTTCCTTCACCTTTCCTTCACCTTTCCTTCATCTTTCCTTCACCTTTCCTTCACCTTACCTTTCACCTTTCCTTCACCTTTCCTTCACCTTTCCTTCACCTTTCCTTCACCTTTCCTTCACCTTTCCTTTCACCTTACCTTTCACCTTACCTTTCACCTTACCTTTCACCTTTCCTTCACCTTTCCTTCACCTTTCCTTCACCTTTCCTTCACCTTTCCTTTCACCTTACCTTTCACCTTACCTTTCACCTTTCCTTCACCTTTCCTTCACCTTTCCTTCACCTTTCCTTCACCTTACCTTTCACCTTACCTTCACCTTTCCTTCACCTTTCCTTCACCTTTCCTTCACCTTTCCTTCACCTTTCCTTCACCTTACCTTTCACCTTTCCTTCGCCTTTCCTTCACCTTTCCTTCACCTTTCCTTCACCTTTCCTTCACCTTTCCTTCACCTTTCCTTCACCTTCACCTTCACCTTACCTTTCACCTTTCCTTTCACCTTTCCTTCACCTTACCTTTCACCTTACCTTTCACCTTTCCTTCACCTTTCCTTCACCTTTCCTTCACCTTTCCTTCACCTTACCTTTCACCTTACCTTTCACCTTTCCTTCACCTTTCCTTCACCTTTCCTTCACCGTTCCTTCACCTTTCCTTTCACCTTTCCTTTCGCCTTTCCTTCGCCTTACCTTCACCTTTCCTTCACTGTTCCTTCACCTTTCCTTCACCTTTCCTTCACCTTTCCTTCACCTTTCCTTCACCTTCACCTTTCCTTCACCTTACCTTTCACCTTACCTTTCACCTTACCTTTCACCTTTCCTTCACCTTTCCTTCACCTTTCCTTCACCTTCACCTTTCCTTTCCTTTCCTTCACCTTTCCTTCACCTTACCTTTCACCTTACCTTCACCTTTCCTTCACCTTTCCTTCACTTTTCCTTCACCTTTCCTTCACCTTTCCTTCACCTTACCTTTCACCTTACCTTCACCTTTCCTTCACCTTTCCTTCACCTTTCCTTCACCTTTCCTTCACCTTACCTTCACCTTTCCTTCACTTTTCCTTCACCTTTCCTTCACCTTTCCTTCACCTTACCTTTCACCTTTCCTTCACCTTTCCTTCACCTTTCCTTCACTTTTCCTTCACCTTTCCTTCACCTTTCCTTCACCTTACCTTTCACCTTACCTTCACCTTTCCTTCACCTTTCCTTCACCTTTCCTTCACCTTACCTTCACCTTTCCTTCACCTTACCTTCACCTTACCTTTCACCTTACCTTTCACCTTTCCTTCACCTTTCCTTCACCTTTCCTTCACCTTTCCTTCACCTTTCCTTCACCTTTCCTTCACCTTTCCTTCACCTTTCCTTCACCTTTCCTTCACTGTTCCTTCACCTTACCTTTCACCTTTCCTTCACCTTTCCTTCACCTTTCCTTCACCTTTCCTTCACCTTTCCTTCACCTTTCCTTCACCTTTCCTTCACCTTACCTTTCACCTTTCCTTCACCTTTCCTTCACCTTTCCTTCACCTTTCCTTCACCTTTCCTTCACCTTACCTTTCACCTTTCCTTCACCTTTCCTTCACCTTTCCTTCACCTTTCCTTCACCTTACCTTTCACCTTTCCTTCACCTTTCCTTCACCTTTCCTTCACCTTTCCTTTCACCTTTCCTTTCACCTTTCCTTCACCTTTCCTTCACCTTACCTTTCACCTTTCCTTCACCTTACCTTTCACCTTTCCTTCACCTTACCTTTCACCTTTCCTTCACCTTTCCTTCACCTTTCCTTCACCTTACCTTTCACCTTTCCTTCACCTTTCCTTCACCTTTCCTTCACCTTTCCTTCACCTTTCCTTCACCTTTCCTTCAACTTTCCTTCACCTTACCTTTCACCTTTCCTTCACCTTACCTTTCACCTTTCCTTCACCTTTCCTTCACCTTTCCTTTCGCCTTTCCTTCACCTTTCCTTCACCTTACCTTTCACCTTTCCTTCACCTTTCCTTCACCTTTCCTTTCGCCTTTCCTTCACCTTTCCTTCACCTTTCCTTCACCGTTCCTTCACCTTTCCTTCACCTTTCCTTCACCTTTCCTTCACCTTTCCTTCACCTTTCCTTCACCTTTCCTTCACCTTACCTTTCACCTTTCCTTCACCTTTCCTTCACCTTTCCTTCACCTTTCCTTTCGCCTTTCCTTCACCTTTCCTTCACCTTTCCTTCACCTTTCCTTCACCTTTCCTTCGCCTTTCCTTCGCCTTTCCTTCACCTTTCCTTCACCTTTCCTTCACCTTTCCTTCACCTTTCCTTCACCTTTCCTTCACCTTTCCTTCACCTTACCTTTCACCTTTCCTTCACCTTACCTTTCACCTTACCTTTCACCTTTCCTTCACCTTTCCTTTACCTTTCCTTCACTGTTCCTTCACCTTACCTTCACCTTTCCTTCACCTTTCCTTTCGCCTTTCCTTCACCTTTCCTTCACCTTTCCTTCACCTTTCCTTCACCTTTCCTTCACTGTTCCTTCACCTTTCCTTCACCTTTCCTTCACTGTTCCTTCACCTTTCCTTCACCTTTCCTTCACCTTTCCTTCACCTTTCCTTCACCTTTCCTTTCGCCTTTCCTTTCGCCTTTCCTTCACCTTACCTTTCACCTTACCTTTCACCTTACCTTCACCTTTCCTTCACCTTTCCTTCACCTTTCCTTCACCTTTCCTTCACCTTTCCTTCACCTTTCCTTCACCTTTCCTTCACCTTTCCTTCAGCTTTCCTTCACCTTACCTTTCACCTTTCCTTCACCTTTCCTTCACTTTTCCTTCACTTTTCCTTCACCTTTCCTTCACCTTTCCTTCACCTTACCTTTCACCTTTCCTTCACCTTTCCTTCACCTTTCCTTCACCTTTCCTTCACCTTTCCTTCACCTTACCTTTCACCTTACCTTTCACCTTACCTTTCACCTTTCCTTCACCTTTCCTTCACCTTTCCTTCACCTTTCCTTCACCTTTCCTTCACCTTACCTTTCACCTTTCCTTCACCTTTCCTTCACCTTTCCTTCACCTTTCCTTCACCTTACCTTCACCTTTCCTTCACCTTACATTTCACCTTACATTTCATCTTACCTTTCATCTTACCTTTCACCTTTCCTTCACCTTTCCTTCACCTTTCCTTCACCTTACCTTTCACCTTACCTTTCATCTTACCTTTCACCTTTCCTTCACCTTTCCTTCACCTTTCCTTCACCTTTCCTTCACCTTTCCTTCACCTTTCCTTTCGCCTTTCCTTCACCTTACCTTCACCTTTCCTTCACCTTACCTTTCACCTTTCCTTCACCTTACCTTCACCTTTCCTTCACCTTTCCTTCACCTTTCCTTCACCTTTCCTTCACCTTACCTTCACCTTTCCTTCACTTTTCCTTCACCTTTCCTTCACCTTTCCTTCACCTTTCCTTCACCTTTCCTTCACCTTTCCTTCACTGTTCCTTCACCTTTCCTTCACCTTTCCTTCACCTTTCCTTCACCTTTCCTTCACCTTTCCTTCACCTTACCTTTCACCTTACCTTTCACCTTACCTTTCACCTTTCCTTCACCTTTCCTTCACCTTTCCTTCACCTTTCCTTCATCTTTCCTTCACCTTTCCTTTCACCTTACCTTTCACCTTACCTTTCACCTTACCTTTCACCTTACCTTTCACCTTTCCTTCACCTTTCCTTCACCTTTCCTTCACCTTTCCTTCATCTTTCCTTCACCTTTCCTTTCACCTTACCTTTCACCTTACCTTTCACCTTACCTTTCACCTTACCTTTCACCTTTCCTTCACCTTTCCTTCACCTTTCCTTCACCTTTCCTTCACCTTACCTTTCACCTTACCTTTCACCTTACCTTTCACCTTACCTTTCACCTTTCCTTCACCTTTCCTTCACCTTTCCTTCACCTTTCCTTCACCTTACCTTTCACCTTACCTTTCACCTTACCTTTCACCTTTCCTTCACCTTTCCTTCACCTTTCCTTCACCTTTCCTTCACCTTACCTTCACCTTTCCTTCACCTTTCCTTCACCTTTCCTTCACCTTTCCTTCACCTTTCCTTCACCTTTCCTTCACCTTTCCTTTCACCTTTCCTTCACCTTACCTTCACCTTTCCTTCACCTTTCCTTCACCTTTCCTTCACCTTTCCTTTCACCTTACCTTTCACCTTACCTTTCACCTTACCTTTCACCTTTCCTTCACCTTTCCTTCACCTTTCCTTCACCTTACCTTCACCTTACCTTTCACCTTACCTTCACCTTTCCTTCACCTTTCCTTCACCTTTCCTTCACCTTTCCTTCACCTTACCTTTCACCTTACCTTCACCTTTCCTTCACCTTTCCTTCACCTTTCCTTCACCTTTCCTTCACCTTACCTTTCACCTTACCTTCACCTTTCCTTCACCTTTCCTTCACCTTTCCTTCACCTTTCCTTCACCTTACCTTTCACCTTTCCTTCACCTTTCCTTCACCTTTCCTTCACCTTTCCTTCACCTTTCCTTCACCTTTCCTTCACCGTTCCTTCACCTTACCTTTCACCTTACCTTCACCTTTCCTTCACCTTACCTTTCACCTTTCCTTCACCTTTCCTTCACCTTTCCTTCACCTTTCCTTCACCTTACCTTTCACCTTTCCTTCACCTTTCCTTCACCTTTCCTTCACCTTTCCTTCACTGTTCCTTCACCTTTCCTTCACCTTTCCTTCACCTTACCTTTCACCTTACCTTCACCTTTCCTTCACCTTTCCTTCGCCTTTCCTTCACCTTTCCTTCACCTTTCCTTCACCTTTCCTTCACCTTTCCTTCACCTTTCCTTCACTGTTCCTTCACCTTTCCTTCACCTTTCCTTTCACCTTTCCTTCACCTTACCTTTCACCTTACCTTCACCTTTCCTTCACCTTTCCTTCACCTTTCCTTCACCTTTCCTTCACCTTTCCTTCACCTTTCCTTCACCTTTCCTTCACCTTTCCTTCACTGTTCCTTCACCTTTCCTTTCACCTTTCCTTCACCTTACCTTTCACCTTACCTTCACCTTTCCTTCACCTTTCCTTCACCTTTCCTTCACCTTTCCTTCACCTTTCCTTCACCTTTCCTTCGCCTTTCCTTCACCTTTCCTTCACCTTTCCTTCACCTTTCCTTCACCTTACCTTCACCTTACCTTTCACCTTACCTTCACCTTACCTTCACCTTTCCTTCGCCTTTCCTTCACCTTTCCTTCACCTTTCCTTCACCTTTCCTTCACCTTTCCTTCACCTTTCCTTCACCTTCACCTTCACCTTCACCTTCACCTTACCTTTCACCTTTCCTTCACCTTTCCTTCACCTTACCTTTCACCTTTCCTTCACCTTACCTTTCACCTTACCTTTCACCTTTCCTTCACCTTTCCTTCACCTTTCCTTCACCGTTCCTTCACCTTTCCTTCACCTTTCCTTTCGCCTTTCCTTCGCCTTTCCTTCACCTTTCCTTCACCTTTCCTTCACCTTACCTTTCACCTTACCTTTCACCTTTCCTTCACCTTTCCTTCACCTTTCCTTCACCTTCACCTTTCCTTCACCTTTCCTTCACCTTTCCTTCACCTTTCCTTCACCTTTCCTTCACCTTTCCTTCACCTTACCTTTCACCTTACCTTCACCTTTCCTTCACCTTTCCTTCACTTTTCCTTCACCTTTCCTTCACCTTTCCTTCACCTTTCCTTCACCTTTCCTTCACCTTTCCTTCACCTTACCTTTCACCTTACCTTCACCTTTCCTTCACCTTTCCTTCACCTTTCCTTCACCTTTCCTTCACCTTACCTTTCACCTTTCCTTCACCTTTCCTTCACCTTTCCTTCACTTTTCCTTCACCTTTCCTTCACTTTTCCTTCACCTTTCCTTCACCTTTCCTTCACCTTACCTTTCACCTTACCTTCACCTTTCCTTCACCTTACCTTCACCTTTCCTTCACCTTTCCTTCACCTTACCTTTCACCTTTCCTTCACCTTTCCTTCACCTTTCCTTCACCTTTCCTTCACCTTTCCTTCACCTTTCCTTCACTGTTCCTTCACCTTACCTTTCACCTTTCCTTCACCTTTCCTTCACCTTTCCTTCACCTTTCCTTCACCTTTCCTTCACCTTTCCTTCACCTTTCCTTCACCTTTCCTTCACCTTTCCTTCACCTTACCTTTCACCTTTCCTTCACCTTTCCTTCACCTTTCCTTCACCTTACCTTTCACCTTTCCTTCACCTTTCCTTCACCTTTCCTTCACCTTTCCTTCACCTTTCCTTCACCTTTCCTTCACCTTTCCTTTCGCCTTTCCTTCACCTTTCCTTCACCTTTCCTTCACCTTTCCTTCACCTTTCCTTCACCTTACCTTTCACCTTTCCTTCACCTTTCCTTCACCTTTCCTTCACCTTTCCTTCACCTTTCCTTCACCTTTCCTTCACCTTTCCTTCACCTTACCTTTCACCTTTCCTTCACCTTTCCTTCACCTTTCCTTCACCTTACCTTTCACCTTTCCTTCACCTTACCTTTCACCTTTCCTTCACCTTTCCTTCACCTTTCCTTCACCTTTCCTTCACCTTTCCTTCACCTTACCTTCACCTTTCCTTCACCTTTCCTTCACCTTTCCTTCACCTTTCCTTTCGCCTTTCCTTTCGCCTTTCCTTCACCTTTCCTTCACCTTTCCTTCACCTTTCCTTCACCTTTCCTTCACCTTTCCTTCACCTTTCCTTCACCTTTCCTTTCGCCTTTCCTTTCGCCTTTCCTTTCGCCTTTCCTTTCGCCTTTCCTTTCGCCTTTCCTTCACCTTTCCTTCACCTTTCCTTCACCTTTCCTTCACCTTTCCTTCACCTTTCCTTCACCTTTCCTTCACCTTACCTTTCACCTTACCTTTCACCTTTCCTTCGCCTGGCTTTCACCATGGAGGGACTTCTGACTTCAGTTGATGTACCTTTCACCTCGTGGCAATGCATCTCGACCAGACACACTATGCACAAATGTTCTCCTCTTTACAGGCAGCGCACTCTTCCACCAGAGGTTGTCTGTCCAAACTTCATTTCCATTTCCAGGTTCATGAAGTCTCCCTTCCCCGTTGAGCTGTGAAAATTATGTTAATGAAATTCTCCCGAACAAATAACAAATACTCTTTCCCCTTGTCTCTACTTTACACTATTATGATCCCAGTTAATATTAGTAAAATTATGATCTTTCATTTTCACTGTTCTATGGATTTTGCAACACTCTGTAATTCATCTGCAAAACAGGCGCCTGTATTTTTATTTCTTCCTCACTAGATAGTGGCCTACTAGATAGTGCCTAGAGTGCACACAGCAGTGCACTATCACCATCCTGTCTTCCTTCCGACCAAAACGATTGAGTTATTGTTCTCCCTCGGATACTCTATGTCGCCAGAACTGTAATCTTCATATTCAGCCCTTCCCCTGCCTCTGCTTTGTGATCTTTACTGAACAACTCATATGCATGGATATTTCATAGCCAGCCCTGCTCTTCTTTAATACTGACCTCTGTGTTCGTCATGACATCGTATTTCGACGTGGTCACCTGCGTCTACAGCTCAACAACAGTCTTCAAACACTCTGTGTTTTAATACGCACACTTTAAACTTCAGGTACAGTGTATTGCATTCTCCTTTACATTTACCACACCGAGCTCAGAGGTTATTACACTGGTGCTCTCTGTCTCTACTAATCCCTTCAGAGCTCTTGTTCCTCCTCTCTGATGGTTCTGAACTGGATGTTATCAGATAAGAAATGGGGATGCAAAAATGCGCTCAGAAAACGCTCACCAACACCAATATGATAATGGACAGACAAACATTTCTTTCTGATCTTGGGTTAAGGTAGGATCCAACACTCCTTGCTTTAATTCAGATATTGCCATAGGGGTATCTAATACCCATCCAGTCAGGAGGATAGTGCCTGAGATAATACCTCATTGGAAAGTATCCTGACTCGGACAGTGCAGTGTTACCTTCCATTTGGACTAATCAGCTTTGATGTTTTCGGTTCAGACGGTGCAGCAGGACTTGAAATCCGAAGCTTGCGATTCAGAGACAAAAGAGCTATCAACTGAGCCATGGCTGACACACAAGCGTTTAAATCTAATTGTTATTGGGGAGGGGTGGATAGAGCTGACCAAGGTTGTGAAATTAATATAGGCATTTATAAAAGATTGAATGGGTGAAAAAGGAGGAGAAGTAGGGCCAATAGGAAAAGGAGGCCTTAAGGAGAAGAGATTCACTCAGGAGACGTTAAAGTCAGATCAGTACTCAGGCAGATTAGGACTAAAAAAGATCAGGAAAAATTTCCGGTGGTTTCAACATCCACTAACATGAATTGGCTAAGACATAACTGGGAAGTGTAACAAAGGCAGAGAAATATTGGGTTTATTTTTAATCTACACTGCATCCAATTGCCACTGTAGCCTGAATGATGGGTTTTTAAGAATGCCTTCAGGAGAGTTCCCTCGAACAATACGTCCTGGAAACAAATATTGAGAGCGCCTTTTTGGATCTTGAATGCTGCAATGAGACAGTGTTATTGATATTCACAAAGTGAAAGGTCCATTGGGGATGAGCAACAACAGTGAAGTTTCTGCAGCGCAGTTAGTGTAATGGAACGACAAAAAAACGTGCTTAACAAGGTGCACTAGCGAGCAAAGTATGTGAGAAAGCCGCCCAAGGAGTCGGCCCAATAGAGGACCACAGGTTTTATCAAACTGCTGGGTTTGAAGAATAATCCTAAAGGTTGAAAACAATGTATAGTTACAGAGAGGTGTATGGATGACCTTCCAGAGCTTGGGGATTAGGCAACAAAAGACAGGGTCACCAATTGCACTAACCATTCCACTTGAGGATGCACCAGAGGGCAGAATTGGAGAAGTGCTGATATTTCGGAGCGTAAGGGAGCCCTGGAAGAAGTAGGAAGCGGCCAGACCATGGATAGATTTGAACACACGTTTGACAAGCTTACTGTCCAGGAATTACTTGAATGATCACAATGAAGGTCAGCGAACAAAGGAGGAAAAAGGGAACTGAGTTTGTGGAGAGTGGAATATGGGTGACCAGTCAGGAGGGAGATGGACAAGACAAGATTCGAGCGACCAAAGGCATGAGTTAAGATTTCAGCAGAAGATGAGGGAGAGATGAGGTGGGGCGATATTACAGAATCACAGAATCATACAGTGCAGAACAGGCCCTTCGGCCCCTCGAGTCTGTATCGACAGGTGAGAAACACCTGACCTACCTACGCAATCCCATTTACCAGCACTTGGCCCATAGCCTACAGAGGTAAAAGTAAGCGTCCTTATTGATGGAACAAATATAACGTCGTAAGCTCGTCTTGGGGTCAAATGTGGCATCAAGTCTCCGAACATTCCAGCTTTATCAAAGGCTATTGTGTTAAGATTATGGCAGGTGGAAATTGGGGCTGACTAAACCCCAAAGGAAAGCTTGGCCAAGCTATCACAACATTTTGAAATTGTTATTGCATTAGGAGATGGTGTGTGCACTGAAGTCAAAAGATTTCACTGCCACTTTTGTAGATTTTAAATATTAACTTGAAGCATTTCATAACAAAGGGAAATAAAACGTTCACATATAAGATTACAGTTACACAGTTAAATATGGTGTTATAATATTTTCCAAAAGATTTCTATTTATCTAGACTCCCAAATAAACACACTTTTCAAGTCAATAATGCAAACAACTTCTTAACCAATAAATCATCCATTAATATTAACACAAGGCACCTCCTATTGCTATAAGGAAGGTACTTCACAGGGCTCCCCATTCACTCTTCACTCAACAATGGAAATCCAAGACTTGTACAAACCCTTGCCTACTGGAACAAGGAAGCTCTTCTCTGGGGTGGCTAGAAGCTGCTACTTCACAATAAACTCCTCAAGGTCTCACATGGCCACACCTCATACAGTTTTCAATCTTCCCTTAAAAATATTTACTCCCCTTTTACTTCTAAGCGCATTGTTCTAAACTTTCTTTAGAAGTTATGTTTCCCAGAGTTCGAACATCTTTCATCTTGCCATTGTGGCCAGCAATCACAAGAAAAATAAACTTATAAGACTTTGGCTTATTTTATTCACGTTTTTTGCCAATTGTAAACCTCCTGTTATGCTTCTTTGAAATTCAACAGCTAACAATTCACTCCTCGCTCATCTCCTAATCCAAATTTCCATTCATAATGTATCTACTAGCATCACACCTTAGCTTGTCAATCTCTATTTCAAGATGCCTGTCTTTGCATCTAAATGCTTTGATGATTTAAACCTTGCAGTCGACTGTCTTCAGTTTATCTTAATTAGTCACACATACAAAACACACACAACCCTCACAAGCCTGCTTCACAGTATTTCACATTAAAATTAGGGAAAAAACATATCCTCCTCACAATTGCCAGGTATATAGATGGAATCAGAAAGTAGGGAACAGTGTTTGGAGTGTTCAACAGTTTTCCCAATATTTAAAAGGAGTATATTTATGTTCACCCACTACTGGATGTCAGATAAGCAGAATGATAATTTAGCAAAAGTGAAGAATTGAGAAATGTGGTGGTGAGTCCTATGGAATGTCATTTGTCACTTTGGTAAGAGCTGACCTGCTAACATTGCAGGGGAAGGATCTGACTGGAGGAATTTGAAGTGTTCTTTTGGAGATGTTAGCCTGTTGAAAGGTGTTGAAGAGGATCATAAGCATTGAGTTTAGAAGAATGAAAGGTAAACTTATTGAAAGTTATAAGACTCTGAGAAAGCTTTACAGGGTGGATGCAAAGAGTGCATTTCCCTCTCTGGGAAATCTTGGCTAGGGGGCGCTATTTCAAATGAGAGTCTTCCTGGTCCCCAGAGGAATTTTTGTTAATTCGTTCATGGGATGTGGGAGTCACTGGCCGGGCCCAGCATTTATTGTTCATCCTTAATTGCCCTTTCAGAAGGTGGTGGTGAGCTGCCTTCTTGAGCCGCTGCAGTCCCTGTGGTGTAGGTACACCCACCGTGCTGTTAGGGAGGGAGTTCCAGGATTTTGACCCAGTGACAGTGAAGGAACGGCCGATATATTTCCAAATCAGGATGGTGAGTGACTGGGAACGGAACTTCCAGGTGGTGGTGTTCCCCATGTGTCTGCTGCCCTTGTCCTTCTAGATGGTAGTGGTCGTGGGTTTGGAATGTGCTGTCTAAGGAGCATTACACATGGCACATACTAATGCTATGGTGTCGGTGATGGAGGGAGTGAATGTTTGTGGATGGGGTGCTGATCAAGCGGGGCTGCTTTGTCCTGGTTGATGTCGAGCTACTTGAGTGTTGCTGGAGCTGCACTCATCCAGGCAAGTGGGGAGTATTCCATCACAATCCAGACTTGTGCCTTGCAGGTGGTGGAGAGGCTTTAGGGAGTCAGGAGGTGAGTTACTCATAGCACAATTCCCAGCCTCTGACCTGCTCTTGTAGCTACAGTATTTATATGGCTAGTTCAGTTCAGTTTCTGGTCCATGGTAACCCCGACGATGTTGATAGTGGAGGATTCAGCAATGGTAATGCCATTGAACATCAAGGGGTGATGGCTGGATTCTCTCTTGTTGGAGATGGTCATTGCCTGGCACTTGTGTGGCCCAAATGTTACTTGTCACTTGTCAGCCCAAGCCTGGATATTGTCCAGGTCTTGCTGCATTTGAACATGGACTGCTTCAGTATCTGAAGAATCATGAATGGTGCTGAACATTGTGTAATCATCAGCGAACACCCCCACTTCTGACCTTATGATGGAAGGAAGGTCATTGATGAAGCAGCTGAAGATGGTTGGGCCGAGGACACCACCCTGAGGAACTCCTGCAGTGATGTCCTGGAGCTGAGTTGACTGGCATCCAACAACCACAATAAGTGTCCCTTGTGCTAAGCATAACTCCAACCAGCGGAGAGTTTTCCCCCTGATTCCCTTTGACTCCAGTTTTGCTGGGGCTCCTTGATGCCACACTCGGTCAAATGCTGCCTTGATGTCAAGGGCAGTCACTCCCACCTCACCTCAGGAGTTCAGCTCTTTAGCTTATGTTTGAACCAAGACTGTAATGAGGTCAGGAGCTGAGTCACCCTGGTGGAACACAAACTGCGTGTCAGTGAGTAGGTTATTGCTAAGCAAGTGCTGCCTGTGAAAACTGTTGATGACCCCTTCCATTACTTTACTGATGATGGAGAGTAGACTGATGGGGCGGTAATTGGCCGGGTTGGATTTGTCCTGCTTTTTGTGTACAGGACATACCTGGGCAATTTTCCACATAGCCGGGTAAATGCCAGTTTTGTAGCTGTACTGGAACAGCTTGGCTAGGGCCATGGCAAGTTCTGGAGCACAAGTCTTCAATTCTATTATTGGAATACTGAAAGGGTCCTTAGCTGAGGCCTGCCCAATCATTTAATCAGGTTTAACACAATACTGGCAATTTTGTCCCCAAGGTTTGTGAAAGCAAATATGTTCTGTGCATTTTGCACAAAACGTGGGAGGTGGCGGCATAATGGTAGTGTCATTGGAATCCAGAAACCTGGGCTAATGCTCTGGAGACACGGGTTCAAATCCCACCCCGGCAGATGGTGGAATTTAAATTCGATGAATAAATCTGGAGTATAAAGCAAGTCTCAGTAAGGGTGACCACGATGACCATCATCAATTATCGTAAAAACCCCATCTGGGTCACTAATCCCTTTTAGGGAGGGAAATCTGGTGTCCTTACCTGGTCTGGTCTACATGTGACTCCAGACCCACAGCAATGTGGTTGACTCTTTACTGCCCCTTTGAAATGGCCGAGCAAGACCCTGAGTTCCAGAGGGTAATTAGGGATGGGCAACAAACACTGGCCTTGCCAGCAATTCTCATGTCCATGAAAGAACAAATTGAGAAAAAAATTGTCCATGTAGTTCCAGTGATAAAGAGTTGCGTACACTTACTCATTCTACTCTTTAGTCCGATTCAGTTAACTTTTCAACTCAATCCTCCTCCCAAACATATTCTTCACTCTGCTCTGCATTCATTTTAAGTGTCTCTTCACTCCAGCAACCTCTCGATCTCCGCCTGAATCGTACTTCTACCCCCCTCACTGCTGACATTTCCCCGTTCCTGTTAACCGGAAACAATGAAATTATGTTCTTTGTATATACGTTTCTGGGTCTCGAAGAGCAGGAGCTCTTTTCCTTATTCTTACATGGCATGTGGGCGTCCCTGGCTAGGCAAGCAGTTTTTTTTACTGCCCATCCCTAATTACCCCTGAGAAGGTGGTGAGCTGCAATCTCTGCTGCAGTCCCTGGGTGTAGGTAGGAGAGTAAGTTGTGAAGAGGACCTATGAAACCTACAAAGAGACATAGATAGGTTAAATGAGTAGGCAAACATGTGGAAAAATGGATCATAATGTAGACAAATGCTAAATCATTCATTTTGGCAATAAGAAAAAAAATGAAGCTTATTATCTAACTGGTGAGAGATTGCAGAGCTCTGAGATTGAGAGGGATCTGGCTGTCCTAGTACATCAATTGCAAAAGGCCAGTATTCATGTGCGTAAAGTAATTAGGAAAGCTAATAGAAAGTTTTCACTTATTGTGAGGGGAATTGAAAACACGAGTAGGAAGGTTATCCTTCAGTTGTACAGGGCACTGGTGGGACCACTTCTGGAGTAGTGTGTACAGCATTGGTCTCCTTATTTAAGGAAGAACAAAAAAAAAACGTTTGAAGCAGTTCAGAAAAATATCATTAGACTACAACCTAGATTGGGAGGGTTGTCTTATGAGGAGAGTTTGGACAGGATAGGCTTGTATCAGCTGGAGTTTAGAAGAGAAAGAGCGACCTGATGGAAAACTTAAAGACCCCGAGGATCCTTGGAAGGGTCGATGTGGTGAGGTGGTTTCCTCTTCTGGGAGAATCTGGAACGAGGGATCACTTTTTAAAAGGAAGAGGTCACACATTTAAATAGGTGACAGCAATTCTTTCTCTCAGAGAGTAACAAGAATTTGGAATTCTGTTTCTCAAAAAGTGGTGGTAGCAGTTCTCCTTGCTCCTCCCTATCTCTGTAAATGCCTCCAGCACCTACACCCCTCCCTATCTCTGTAACTTCCTACAGCCCCTACACCTCTCCCTATCTCTGTAACCACCTCCAGCCCCTACACCCCTCCCTATCTCTGTAACCTCCTCCAGCCCCTACACCCTTCCTATATCTGTAACTTCCTCCAGCCCCTACACCCCTCCCTATCTCTGTAACCTCCTCCAGCCCCTACACCCTCCCTATCTCTGGAACATCCTCCAGCCCCTACACCCCTCCCTATATCTGTAACTTCCTATAGCCCCTAAAGCCCTCCCTATCTCCAAAACCTCCTCCAACCCTACAGCCTTCGCTATGTCTGTACCTCCTACAGGTCCGGCATCCCTCCCTAGCAACGTAATCTCCTCCAACCCCTAACGCCCGCCCAAACTCTGTGACATTCTTCATCCCCTATATCCCTCCCTATCTCTGTAACCTACTCCAGCATCTACACCCCTCCTTATCCCTTAACCTCCTCCAACCACTAGAATCCTCCCAATGTCTGTAACCTCCTCCAGCCCCTACACTCCTCCTTATCTCTGTAACCTCCTCCAGACCCTACACCCCTCCATATCTCTGTAACCTCCTCCAGCCCCTACACCCCTCCCTATCTCTGTAACCTCCTCCAGCCCCGACAACCCACCCTATCTCTCGAAACTCCTCCAGCCCCTACACACCTCCCGATATCTGTAACCTTCTGCGGCCTCTACATACCTCCCTATCTCTGTAACCTCCTCCAGCCCTGGCAAACCTCCCTATCTCTGTAACCTCCTCTGGTCCCAACACCCCTCCCTATCTCTGTAACCTCCTCCAGCCCCTACACCCCTCCCTATTTCTTTAATTTCCTCCAGCCCCTACACCCCTCCCTATCTCTTTAACCTCCTCCAGCCCCTACACCCCCCTCCCTATCTCTGTAACCTCCTCCAGCCCCTACACCCTCCCTATCTCTGTAACTTCCTCCAGCCCCTACACCCCTCCCTATCTCTGTAACTACCTCCAGCCCCTACACCTCTCCCTATCTCTGTAACCTCCTCCAGCCCCTACACCCTCCCTATATCTGTAACTTCCTCCAGACCCTACACCCCTCCCTATCTCTGTAACCTCCTCCAGCCCCTAAACCCTCCCTATCTCTGTAACCTCCTCCAGCCCCTACACCCTCCCTATCTCTGTGACTTCCACCAGCCCCTACACCCCTCCCCATCTCTGTGACCTCCTCCAGCCCCTACACCCCTCCCTATCTCTGTAACCTCTTCCAGACCCTACACCCCTCCCTATCTCTGTAACCTCCTCCAGACCCTACACCCCTCCCTATCTCTATAACCTCCTCCAGCCCCTACACCCTCCCTATCTCTGTAACCTCCTCCAGCCCCTACACCCCTCCCTATCTCTGTAACCTCCTCCAGCCTCTACACCCCTCCCTATCTCTGTAACCTCCTCCAGCCCCTACACCCCTCCCTATCTCTGTAACCTCCTCCAGCTCCTATAACCCTCCCTATCTCTGTAACCTCCTCCAGCACCTACAGCCTTCCCTATCTCTGTAACCTCCTCCAGCTCCTACAATGCTCCGTGATCTCTGCACTCTTCCAAATCGGGGCCCGAGGGAAGCCTCCGAATTTGAAACAGACGCAAACCAGTTGTGACGATTGTAATTTTGAGCACACTTTGAACACCGAATAATTACCAGAGTGCTCTTTCTAAAGGGTGCAGTCTGGTGGACAAACGTGCTGCTAAGACTGTACATATATATATCTATATATATATATACCAGAATAATTTTCTGTCTATTCGATGTCCTGGGGCAGTGCATGTCACTCGACCAACACCACCGACAATCATTTTTGCGTCATTACCACCATTCTGTTTGTAGGAGCTTGCTGTGCGCAAATTGGCTGCTTAATTTTCATCCCCTCTCCCCACCCCCACCATCCTCCACCCAAAGAAAGTGCATTTGTAGCAACCATTGTGGTGGGGAACTGTCAGGTTCGAGGGCGAACCTCACTGCCAAAATATATCCTGGACGAATACCCCTCCTTTCAACACAAGTGAAAAGTATTGTGGAAACTGTCGAAAAGTGTTCAGGATTTCACTTCAGAGTTCAGACAAGGTTCTCCCGACTCATGAAGAAACATTGAGCAGCCTGGGCCTAGAGTTTAGAAGAACGAGAGCTAATTTTATTGAAAGATATAAGAATCTGAGGGGGGTTTGAAAGGGTGCATGCTGGGAGGATGTTTTCCCCAATTGTGGGGGAATCTAGAATGAGGGGGGTGGGAGGGGGCACAGTTTCAGAATAAGGGGTTTCCCATTGAAGACGGAGTTGAGGAGGAATTTCTTCCTTCAAGGGTGGTCAGTGTGTGGAATTCTTTCTCCCAGAGAGCACTGGAGGCCAGGTCACTGAATATATTCAAGGCTCAGTTAGACAGGTTTATGATCGATGCTTGGGTTATGGCAGGAAAACAGGCAGGAAAGTGGAGTTGAGGCCACAACTAGATCACCCATGATCTTATTGAATGTAGCAGGCTCAAGGAGTCGAAAGGCCTACTCCTGCTCCTCAGTCCTCTCGTCGAGGTTTCTGAGAGGGGATCTCACATGGGGGTCCACCCGAAGGGGCAGGCATGTCATAGAATCACTGAATTGTTACAGTGTAGATGGAGGCCATTCAGCCCATCGTGTCTGCACCAGCTTTCAGAATGAGTATTATGACTCAGTGCCATTCTCCTGCCTTCTCCCTGTAACCCTGCTCATTGTTTCTTTCAAATAATCATCTAATTCCATCTTGAACGCCTCAATTGAAACTGTCTCCACCACAATCTAAGGCAGTGTATTCCAGATCCAAACCACTCACTGTGAGGCAAAAACATTCTCCTGTCTCTTTTGCTCCTTTTGCCAATTCCCTTAAATCTGGGTCCCCCTGGTTCTCAATCCATCCACCAATGGGAACAGTTTCTCCCTATCGGCTCTGTCCAGGCCCCTCGTGATTTTGAATACCTCGATCAAATCTCCTCTCAACCTTCTCTTTTCCAAGGAAAACAGTCCCAACTTCTCCAATCTGTCCACGTAACTGAAGTTCCTCACCCCAGGAACCGTTCTTGCAAACCTCTTCTTCACTCTCTCCAGTGCCTTCACATCCTCACTAAAATGCAATGCCCAGAACCGTAAGCAGTACTCCAGCTGAGGTCCAACGGGTGTCTTATACAAAGGCAACACAACTCACTGAATGCTTTATTAACTGCTCTCTCAAGGTGCCCTGCCACCTTTAATGATGCATATATACACCCAGGTCCGTGTGTTCCTACACACTCTTTAGGATAGTATCCTTTATTTCATATTATCTCTCCATGTTCTTTGTACAGAAATGTATCACCTCACATGTCTCCACATTGAGCTTCATCTGCCATTTACCTGCCCTTTTCCATCAATGTGTCATTTTGAAGTTCTACACTGGTCTCCTCACAGTTTACAATTCCCCAACTATTGTTCCATCCAAAAATTTTGGAATTGTTTCTGCACACCAAGGTCTATATCATTACTATACATTAGGAAAAGCAATAATGACCCCAGGGGAGCTGCAGTAGAAACATTCCTCCAGCCTGGAAAACATCCATGGGCCAAGATGGGCAGTTTGGAGCTGGACTCTGGCTCTTCCAGCATCTACACCATTGGCCGTTCTGTCTTTGCATTTTTGCAGAGTTGAGTTGCACCTTAATAGTTGGAAGCCCCTCCTGTATACAGCCTGATGACAGTAGGGGTGGAGGGGGGATGAGGGTGGGGTGGAGGGGGGAATACTTTCTACCCCCTCTCCCTCCCTCCCTCCCTCTCGCTCGCTCTCCCTCATCTGTATCCTCAATTTGAAGACATGATTCAATGTACACCTTGAAAAATTAGCCCCTCTGATGTTTACCCAGGGCATACAGTGAGCAAGCGACCTTACACACGGGGCGTGCGATAGTGTTGGCTGGTCGTGTGAATAGATTTTCCTTACAAATGGTACTTTCCTACTGAGAGACTGTTTCATTCTATGTCACTGTGCTTTTGTTTTCACTATGAGAAGAGATTCTGGTTGTTATTGAGGAAAAGGATGCCGTTGCTTGTAAAAAGCAAGAGAGTTTCTTTTATTCCCTCGATGGTGTAAAAATGTTTTGAAATAGCTCTCCTTAGTCATGTTGCACTGCCCATCGTTCATTTACTTTCATGGGATGTGGGCGTCGACGGTGAGGGCACCACTTGTTGCCCATCCCTAATTGCCCCTTGAACTGATTGTCTCGATTGGCCATTTCAGGGGAGCAGTTAAGGGTTGATGACATGGCTGTGGGTCTGGAGTTTGTAGGCCAGATCGGGTAAGGACGGCAAATTTCCCTCCCTAAAGTGACCCAGATGGGGTTTTTATGACAATCGATGATGGTCATCATGGTCACCGTGACTGAGACTCGCTTAGTATTCCCAGATTTATTCATCGAATTTAAATCCCACCAGCGGCCGGGGTGGGATTTGAACACAGGTCCCCAGAGCAGTAGCCCGGGCCTCTGGGTTACTTGCCCATGACAACACCGTTCCCCTCTTAACAGATGCGGTTGGAAATAAAGTTGATTTATTGATCACACTGTCAATTATCTGGAGTATCTCTGGTTACTTCCTGCAGTACCTCCCCAGAGCCTCTTTCGCTTCATTGGCCCGTGACTAAGAATTTTCCCTTCATGCTCCCCCATAATTTCCCGAAATCTCCAACCCTCCAGCCCTTCCCAATTATCTTCATGGAAAACAGAGTGTCCCTTGCCCCTCCACACGGTGGGTGAGGAGACTGCACTGTGGAGACAGCCACTTTCGATCGAGGCTCAACACATTTCTAACCCCCTTCGGTTCTGAATGGGAGGGGAACGTGGCAAGCAGAAAGGCCAACTGTTACCCTTCTGCCTGGCCTACAGGTTTATTCCATCATTTCCTATTTGTCAATGATGTGGCACAAGGTCACAGGCAAAGAATGAAGGGGCTGGCTGTAGCATAGCCCAGCAGAGACTGCAGATTGGAGCCTTCATGATCGGTGTGCCTTGCTTAAGCATTCAGGCAGGAGCAAATTAAAACATTCAGGACTTTTAATTTCTTCTTCCATGGGGTGTGGGCATCACTGGGCAAACCTCGCTCCTCAATCCTCCCAAATGTTATTGATTGGTCCATCCCAGGCTCTGCAGGGCTCACTCTCCCTCGCCTCGAAGTGAGGAAGTCCTGAGGTGGAGTCCCCGCCCTAGACGCTTCAGCCCATACAGCAGGCTGACACCCCTCACTGCCAGTACCGAGGGAGCACCGCACTGTCGGAGGGTCAGTACCGAGGGAGCGCCGCACTGTCGGAGGGTCAGTACCGAGGGAGTGCCGCACTGTCGGAGGGTCAGTACCGAGGGAGCGCCGCACTGTCGGAGGGTCAGTACCGAGGGAGCGCCGCACTGTCGGAGGGTCAGTACCGAGGGAGCGCCGCACTGTCGGAGGGTCAGTACCGAGGGAGCGCCGCACTGTCGGAGGGTCAGTACCGAGGGAGCGCCGCACTGTCGGAGGGTCAGTACCGAGGGAGTGCCGCACTGTCGGAGGGTCAGTACCGAGGGAGCACCGCACTGTCGGAGGGTCAGTACCGAGGGAGCGCCGCACTGTCGGAGGGTCAGTACCGAGGGAGTGCCGCACTGTCGGAGGGTCAGTACCGAGGGAGCGCCGCACTGTCGGAGGGTCAGTACCGAGGGAGCGCCGCACTGTCGGAGGGTCAGTACCGAGGGAGCGCCGCACTGTCGGAGGGTCAGTACCGAGGGAGCGCCGCACTGTCGGAGGGTCAGTACCGAGGGAGCGCCGCACTGTCGGAGGGTCAGTACCGAGGGAGTGCCGCACTGTCGGAGGGTCAGTACCGAGGGAGCGCCGCACTGTCGGAGGGTCAGTACCGAGGGAGCGCCGCACTGTCGGAGGGTCAGTACCGAGGGAGTGCCGCACTGTCGGAGGGTCAGTACCGAGGGAGCGCCGCACTGTCGGAGGGTCAGTACCGAGGGAGCGCCGCACTGTCGGAGGGTCAGTACCGAGGGAGCGCCGCACTGTCGGAGGGTCAGTACCGAGGGAGCGCCGCACTGTCGGAGGGTCAGTACCGAGGGAGCGCCGCACTGTCGGAGGGTCAGTACCGAGGGAGCGCCGCACTGTCGGAGGGTCAGTACCGAGGGAGCGCCGCACTGTCGGAGGGTCAGTACCGAGGGAGCGCCGCACTGTCGGAGGGTCAGTACCGAGGGAGCGCCGCACTGTCGGAGGGTCAGTACCGAGGGAGCGCCGCACTGTCGGAGGGTCAGTACCGAGGGAGCGCCGCACTGTCGGAGGGTCAGTACCGAGGGAGCGCCGCACTGTCGGAGGGTCAGTACCGAGGGAGCGCCGCACTGTCGGAGGGTCAGTACCGAGGGAGCGCCGCACTGTCGGAGGGTCAGTACCGAGGGAGCGCCGCACTGTCGGAGGGTCAGTACCGAGGGAGCGCCGCACTGTCGGAGGGTCAGTACCGAGGGAGCGCCGCACTGTCGGAGGGTCAGTACCGAGGGAGCGCCGCACTGTCGGAGGGTCAGTACCGAGGGAGCGCCGCACTGTCGGAGGGTCAGTACCGAGGGAGCGCCGCACTGTCGGAGGGTCAGTACCGAGGGAGCGCCGCACTGTCGGAGGGTCAGTACCGAGGGAGCGCCGCACTGTCGGAGGGTCAGTACCGAGGGAGCGCCGCACTGTCGGAGGGTCAGTACTGAGGGAGCGCCGCACTGTCGGAGGGTCAGTACCGAGGGAGCGCCGCACTGTCGGAGGGTCAGTACCGAGGGAGCGCCGCACTGTCGGAGGGTCAGTACTGAGGGAGCGCCGCACTGTCGGAGGGTCAGTACTGAGGGAGCGCCGCACTGTCGGAGGGTCAGTACTGAGGGAGCGCCGCACTGTCGGAGGGTCAGTACCGAGGGAGCGCCGCACTGTCGGAGGGTCAGTACCGAGGGAGCGCCGCACTGTCGGAGGGTCAGTACCGAGGGAGCGCCGCACTGTCGGAGGGTCAGTACCGAGGGAGCGCCGCACTGTCGGAGGGTCAGTACCGAGGGAGCGCCGCACTGTCGGAGGGTCAGTACCGAGGGAGCGCCGCACTGTCGGAGGGTCAGTACCGAGGGAGCGCCGCACTGTCGGAGGGTCAGTACCGAGGGAGTGCCGCACTGTCGGAGGGTCAGTACCGAGGGAGCGCCGCACTGTCGGAGGGTCAGTACCGAGGGAGCGCCGCACTGTCGGAGGGTCAGTACCGAGGGAGCGCCGCACTGTCGGAGGGTCAGTACCGAGGGAGCGCCGCACTGTCGGAGGGTCTTTACCGAGGGAGCGCCGCACTGTCGGAGGGTCAGTACCGAGGGAGCGCCGCACTGTCGGAGGGTCAGTACCGAGGGAGCGCCGCACTGTCGGAGGGTCAGTACCGAGGGAGCGCCGCACTGTCGGAGGGTCAGTACTGAGGGAGCGCCGCACTGTCGGAGGGTCAGTACTGAGGGAGCGCCGCACTGTCGGAGGGTCAGTACTGAGGGAGCGCCGCACTGTCGGAGGGTCAGTACCGAGGGAGCGCCGCACTGTCGGAGGGTCAGTACCGAGGGAGCGCCGCACTGTCGGAGGGTCAGTACCGAGGGAGCGCCGCACTGTTAGAGGCGCAATCATTGCTATAAGATGTTAATCTGAGGGACCCTTATGTCCCTCTTCAAGTGGACCTAAAAGATCCCCCCTTGGCCTTTATTGGAGCAGGGATGTCCTCTGAGGCGCTTGAACTCAATATAAAGGCCAGGATGCGCTCAAGTGCCCCATCAGAATGCACGAGGTAGAAAAAACACATCTGGAGCCTACCTCCAGGCTCCAGAGGGTGTGGGTGGCACAGGAATTCCTGGGGAGCGGGCGATGATCAGGGGGAGCAACTGTCAGATCTTCCTCCCTGGGGACGTTGGGTCAAACCTGTGATGTCCTGCACCCCGCCCTCCTCAAATTGCGAAACCCCTGTCCACGACCATG
The DNA here is from genome assembly GCF_017639515.1 of Carcharodon carcharias. Classification (NCBI taxonomy): domain Eukaryota; kingdom Metazoa; phylum Chordata; class Chondrichthyes; order Lamniformes; family Lamnidae; genus Carcharodon; species Carcharodon carcharias. The sequence goes on along the minus strand of NW_024470748.1, from coordinate 973,542 downwards.
AACGAGTCATGAACAATATTGAGCTGAGCTGCAGTCCTCGGGAAGGCGATGGAGTGGGAGCTGTCACTCTGGGTGACTAACATGGAGTCAAACAATCCTGTTCACCTCAATCTTGTTATACATGAGACGCTTCGGAGACATTGGAAAAAGTTATTTTATTCAGATAAGGAAATATGGCGCTCCATTCCAATATAACCATATCTTTATTCTGCAGCTAACCTGTCCGATGTCCTCTTACTTTTTTTTGTTAATTTGTGATGGAGGACGACAATTCCTGTCGACCTGTGTTTGTTCCTCACTCTCTTCCCCCACACCCACACCCCCACCACGCTGTCCCACACCCACACCCCCACCACGCTCACCCCCACCACGCTCACCCCCACCACGCTTACCCCCACCACGCTCACCCCCACCACGCTCACCCCCACCACGCTCACCCCCACTACGCTCTCCCCCACCCCACACCCACACCCCCACCCTCTCCCCCCACCCCACACCCCCACCACGCTCACCCCCACCACGCTCACCCCCACCACGCTCACCTCCACCCTCTCCCCCCACACCCACACCCCCACCACGCTGTCCCACACCCACACCCCCACCACGCTCACCCCCACCACGCTCACCCCCACCACGCTCACCCCCACCACGCTCACCCCCACCACGCTCACCCCCACTACGCTCTCCCCCACCCCACACCCACACCCCCACCCTCTCCCCCCACCCCACACCCCCACCACGCTCACCCCCACCCTCTCCCCCCACCCCACACCCCCACCACGCTCACCCCCACTACGCTCTCCCCCACCCCACACCCACACCCCCACCCTCTCCCCCCACCCCACACCCCCACCACGCTCACCCCCACCCTCTCCCCCCACCCCACACCCCCACCACGCTCACCCCCACCACGCTCACCCCCACCACGCTCACCCCCACTACGCTCTCCCCCACCCCACACCCACACCCCCACCCTCTCCCCCCACCCCACACCCCCACCACGCTCACCCCCACCCTCTCCCCCCACCCCACACCCCCACTACGCTCTCCCCCACCCCACACCCACACCCCCACCACGCTCACCCCCACCACGCTCACCCCCACCACGCTCACCCCCACCCTCCCCAAACACCCACCCGCACCCCCACCCCCACCCAACCTCCCCTATCCTCTCTCTGCATCTTCCCATCCCCTACCCCACCCACTCCCCCCAACTCCACCCCCCACACCCAGCTCCACCCCCTCTCCCCCCACCTTCTCCCCCACCTCTCCACCTCCTACTCCCAGCCTCTTCCCCCAACCCCCATCCCTCCAACACCCACCTCGACAATCAGCCCCCACCTCCACCCCAACTGCAACCGCCCCCACCACCCACCCCCACCCCCACCCCCATCCTCGCCCCCACCCCACCCCCACCCCCACCCTCACCCCCACCCTCACCCCACCCCCACCCTCACTAAGCCCCTTTCCTCCCTCTCGTTCTCCCTCATGAATTCAGTCGAGATCAGGCAGCACCAGTTGCCAGTCTCTGTCCATGTGGGTGTAGGTCTCATCGGTCTGCGCCTGTGAGGAGATGGTGATGGGGGAGGTGGTGGTGGCATCGGGGCTTCTCACATCCACGCGGACACCCTTCAGTGCCCCACGCTCGCTGCTGCCGCTGCTCTCACCGCTGGCGGACATGTCCTGCGCGTTGCGGCTCCCCCTCCTCCCCGGGGGTTTCAGGTCGCTGACGGAGACCAGGTCCCTGTTCCTTCTCTTGGCAATGAACTCGCTGGGGTCATACGGCTCATCTGAGCTCGTCCCGTCCACTGCTGACTGGTCCTGGTAGGCGAACTCCAGCTCGGTTTCACTGCGAGGGCCGTGGGGGTTGGGGGTGAGGGGAAAGGTAGTTAATGTAGTACTTTCTTAAAGATGAAACATGACTGTTATGAAGCTATTAATATATACAATATTTTGGTAAATATTATTCTTTTAAAATAGAGGTTTAGTCTGCATGTGTGTCTTAATTGGATTAAAGCCAGCGAGTTTGGGTGCTTTGATAAGGACTATAAGACATAGGAGCAGAAATTAGGCCAATCGGCCCATCGATCTCTGATGTATAAGAGAGATAGCGTGCATTTGCATTTTTTGGATACAGCATTGAAAAAGTGGGGTGCAAACTTGATACCTATCTAGCAGCTACCAAACAATATGTTTAGATTACTGATAAAATCGACACTATGAAAGGGGATTCATCGTAAAAAGGGGAAGTTCAAAGAGGCTGGTGAGACAGTGAGAATTTGAATTTGTTCAGTGGTGGTAGGTCTGACTTCAGTAGTTTTCAGGTGTGCAGAGCAGAGGCAATGTGATATCAAAAGGCAGGCGTAAGCCTCTAACTGGCTCCACAGTCAAAGAGCCTCATTTTGAATTTTTAAGGTGAAAAATGCTTTGCCTGGTGTTTGGTTAAGTCAATAGGTTGCTGTTGCCTGAATGGAGATTAGTTTGGGAATTTGTTTAAAGTTATGATGGTAGTAATTTGTAGCCATGTGTATATATATTTTAACCTGTGTAAATTAATAAAATGTTTCATTTAGTTTAATGAAAAGCCTCGAGAACTGGTGGGCTGATTTCTGAATTTTGAGTTGCATCTCAAACACAACACTTAAAATTATTGGTTATGACAGTTGTTTAAAGTTTCCCTCTGAGATTTTTAAAATACTCCGCCTTACCAACTGCATTTGTCACAACAATAACGTACTTCTGGGTAGGGAAGAGAGGCTTCAGTTATAGGTTCAGGAAGAGGGCATTCTGCTGCTCGGACCTATCCCACCACTCATTTCTAGATCACAGCTGACCTGTACCTTAACCCAATCTGCCCACCTGGTTTCCATAACCTTTAAGCCCATTAAATATATTCAAGCCTGAGTCAAACAGATATTTGTTCGATGAGGGAGTCAAGGGTTATGCAGTGGGTGGGGGGAGCAGACAGAAAAGTGGAGTGATGACCACAGCCACATCAGCAGCGATATTATTGATTGGGGCAGGCTCGAGGGAATGAATAATCGAATCATACTATCGCACAATGCAGAAGTAGGAACTGTCCCACTGCTGCTCCTAAGTTCTTAAGAAAAATATATTCTTCCTAAAGTGCAGGACTGTGCACTGTATTCCAGATATGTTCCAAACAGGGCTCTGTAAAGCCGTAGAAAGACAACCTCCCCTTTTTATTCAGGGCCTGGGATTATGAACGCCTGACAATCCACGACCTTTGCGATGGTGTTTTTCGTTGTTGTGCCCAACCACTGGAGTTCTGACGTACCTTTTAGTGCTCTGACGCCCGGATCCTCCAGATTCCAGGTCACTCGGTAGGCTCGGGGCCTTCCACTTACTTGGTTGCCTCCCCTCCTTGACTGCTTGTTCGAGTTTCTTCTGCCTGATGAGGGCCCGGAGCACAGCGTCCTTCTCCCCGGAGATGTCCAGGTCCTCGTAGAGCGCCAGCTTGATCTTCTCCTTTAGGAGGGTGCGCAGCCTCTTCCGTTCTTGCTTGACCTTGTCCTGCCGTGTCTTCATGCTCTTCAGGGCACTGACCCACAGCTTGACTTTGCCAGAGTCGCTGGAATCCCTGCAGGTGGGCGGAGGGGGTGGGGGTGGGGGTGGAGGTGAGGGGGGCAGGCGGGGGGAGTGGAAAGATTCTCCAGGTCAAACACAAGGAAAGAAGGACCTCGATGTTTCTCCAACACCTTTCATACAAACATAGGAATCAGGAGCAGGAGTAGGCCATTAAGCCCCTCAAGCTTGCTCTGCCATTCAGTAAGATCATATCTGATCTGAGTGTAACCTCAAACCCACATTCCTACCCACCTCCAATAACCTTTCACCCCCTTGTGAATCAGAAATCTATCTTGCTCAGCCTTAAAAATATTCAGACTCTGCTTCCACTGCCTTTTGAGGAAGAGCGTTCTAAAGACTCACAACTCACTGAGAGAATAAATTTTTCCTCATCTCTATTTTAAATGGACGGCCCCCTTACTTTTAAACAGTGACCCCTGGTTCTAGATTCTCCCAGAGGAGGAAACATCCTTTCCACATCCACCCTGTCAAGGTCCCCTCATTGTCTTAAAGGTTTCAATTAAGTTGTCTCTTGCTCTTCTAATCTCCAGTGGGTACAAGCCTAACCTGTCCAGCCTTTCCTCATAAGACAACCCGTCCATTCCAGGTATTAGTCTGGTAAAGCCTCTGTGAACTGCTTCTAACGCATTTACATCTTTCTTAAAATAAGGAGACCAATACTGTACACAGTACTCCAGATGTGTTCTCACCAGTGCCCTGTACAACTGAAGCATAACCTCACTACTCTTGTAATCAATTCCCCTCACAAGAAGCGATAACAATCTATTAGCTTTCATCATTACTTGCTGTACCTGCACACTGGCCTTTTGTGATTCATGCAATAGGACACCCAGATCCCTCTGCACCTCACAGCTCTCACCAGTTAGATATGCTTCTCTCTAATTCATCCTGCAAAATGGACAATTTCACATTTCACATTTCGTGAACTCATGGTGTCCTGTGCGGCAAGCGGGAATCCCGCAGCGTAACATCGGCGCACAGCAAGGTCCCGCAAGCAACAATGTGATAATGACCTACTTGTTGGCAGCGCCTGCTTTGGCATGAATGCTGACCCAGGTGGCCAGGGAGAATGGCCCCTGCCTTTCATAGAAAATGGTGGGCCAGGGAGCTTTAACACCAACAGCAACTCATCTTGAAGTAGCTCCTTTCACAGCAATGTGCCGATTGGCCTCCTCCTGTCCCTCAGCAACATTATGAATCTATAAAATGTCTCAAGGTGTACCCTCAAACCAAATCTGACACCGAGCCCCCTAAGGAGATATTTGGAAAAGCTCGGTTAAATGAGGGGGTGAGGGGAGAGAAAGAGAGCGAGAGAGAGAGAGAGAGAGAGAGGGGGTGTGGGGACGGAGAGAGAGAGAGAAAGAGGTTTTGTGAGTCAATCCCAGAGTTTAGGGCCCACTGGAGAGGGCAGCAGGGACCTCAGTTTAACGTCTCATCCACAAGATGTGGTACCCCTGACAGTGCGGCACTCCTTCACAGGCAGTGTGAGTCACTAATACCAGCCAATCACCAAGGGGGAAACAGTCGAGGAAGAGGCAGAAAAACACAAAATGGAAGACAAACAGATCAGTTATTGGAGGACAGAGAGACCCTGGCCAGACAAGACCCATGAGTAGCTACAAATAAGAGTCATGTACTTACACTTCCTCATCGATGTCTCCCTGATATGCCAGTGGGCCCATGCACATTGAGCAGATGTTGTTCATGTGTTGGTAGCAGTCAGTGCAGTATAAACCTGATGGAGAAACAAGCACATGGTTTAAACACGTGACCTGTGTCCAGAAGGAATGGGGCACTTGGACAGGAGCTGGTCGGAGACAGAGTCGGCATTAGAATCCTGATAGGGTGGGTCAGGCCTGACTAAACCAGTAGAGGAGTTCAGGAACTTTGTGGATTGGGGACATTGCCTAGGATTCTTGCAAAGAATGGAGGGCATGGGAACAGGCCATTCAGCCCAGCTGGTCCATACTGTGCTCCATTTGTGCCTCTTCACACCAGTGTCTCAGCAAACCCTTCTGTTCCTTTCACCCTCATATGTTTATCTGCCCCCTGCACACCACCCACCACCACCCCCCCCAACACAAACATGCCCCTGCTGTTCGCCCCTTCTCCAGTACCTCCATATCCTTTCTGTAATGTGGAGACCAGAACTGTTCACACGACTAGAGTGTGGTCTGTCCAGTAGTCCAATACAAGTTTCACATAACGTCCCTTCTTTTCAATTCTATCCCTCGAGGAATGAACCCCACTGTTTGGTTTATGCTTTTGATAGTTTTGTGAAGCAGCTTTAATGATCTGTAAATCTGGACCTCCACATCCCTCTGCTCCCCAACCCCAAGGAATATGAAGCTTTGCTCTTCAGAACAACACGTCTCACATCTCACGTATTGGTGCTCAACTTCATTTCCCAATAACAGACCCAGTGGTGAGAGGATGCTTCCCCTCAGAGGGGCGTCTAGAACGAGGGGACACAGCTTAAAAGTTAGGGCTCGTCCAGTTAAGATGGACTTGAGGAGGAATTTCATCTCTCGGAGGATGGTCAGTCTGTGGAATTCTCTCCCCCAGAGAGCAGTGGAGGCCGGAATATATTCAAGGCTGAGCTAGACAGGTTTTCGATCAGCGAGGTGGGTCAAGGGTGATGGGGCCAACAGGCAGGAAAGTGGAGCTAAGACCAGAATTCGGACAGCCATGATCTTAGTGAATGTTGGCCAGGCTGAGGGGCTGAATGGCCTCCTTCTGCTACTAAATCCTATAGTTGAGGTTTCACCAGGACGACCCTGGGCCTGAAAGGGTTAAATTCTGTGTGCATGTCATACACAGACTTGGCTTGTATTCCCTCGAGTGTGGAAGATTAAAGGGTGATCGAATCGAGGGGTTTAAGATGATTAAAGGATTCGAAGGGATCGATAGAGAGAAACTGTTTCCTCTGGTGGGGGCGGGGAGTCCAGAACAAGGGGGAAGAACTTTAAAATTGGAATCAGGCCCATTCAGGGGTGATGTTAGGGAGCACTTACACACACACACACACACACACACACACAGACACAGACACAGACACAGACACACACACAGACACACACACAGACACACACACAGACACACACACAGACACACACACACACACACAGACACACACACAGCAGCGGGAATGTGGAAGTCTCTCCGCACCAAAAAAAGCTGTTGAGTTTGGGAGGGGGTCAATTGGAAATTTCCAAATGGAGCTGGATAGATTTTGTTGGGTAAGGGGAATAAGAGCTACGGAAACCAAGGTAGCCAAATACTTTGTGGTAATGTCACTGGACTAATCCAGTGGCCTGGCCTAATGGTCTGGAGACATGGGTTCAAATCCCACCCCGGCCGCTGGTGGAATTTAAATTCGATGAATAAATCTGGAATATAAAGCGAGTCTCAGTATCAGTGCCCTTGACGACCATCATTGATTGTCATAAAAACCCTGATGGGTCATTAATCCCCTTTAGGGAGGGTAATCTGCCCTCCTTACCCGGTCTGGCCTACAAGTGACTCCGGACCCACAGCCATGGGATCAACTCTTAATGTCCCCCCACAGATGGCCAAGCGAGACCCTCAGCTCAAGGGGGCAATTAGGGATGGGCAACAAATGCTGGTCTCACCAGAGATGCCCACATCCCATGAAAGAATGAACAAAAGATGGAGTTGAAATGGGGACCCTCCATGATTGAATCAGACAGTGGTACACATTGGAAGGGCTGAATGGCCTCCTCCTGTTTTGAGGCAGGAATAAAGTAAAGGGTCTTTCGCCCTCTTTCCGATGAGACATGGTGGATGATTCAAACATCCTACATGAAAATTCAGCCAAAAATGACCTTTGAATTGGTGTCTGTTGAAACATCGGTAATACCTTTACACCCGGGAGTAATACAGGGAACAAATAAATCACGGTCCCCCTCTTCGCGAATCCGGCCACACGCCATGCAGTATTCCTGGGACATTCCAGCCAGTGACGCTATCCAAGCGAACAGCTTGTACCTGAAAATAAATCCAGGGAAAGTAGCTGATGAACGAATGATTCCTCTGTCTGGTGAGGTTAAGGCGAGAGACCGCAACAGGATGTAGATCGGCTTGGAGAATGGGCAGACGAGTGGCAGATGGAATTGAATAGAGGGAAGTGAGAGGTGATGCAGAAGGGATAGGGAGAGGCATTATGGATGTATCAGTAGAGTTCTAAAGAATGTGCAGGGTCAGAGGGATCTAGGGGTTCATTTTATTTTTTCATTCATGGGATGTGGGCTTCACTTCACTGGCTAGGCCAGCCTTTATTGCCCATCCCTAATTGCCCCTTGAGAAGGTGGTGGTGAGCTGCCTTCTTGAACCGCTGCAGTCCAAGTGGTGTAGGTAGACCCAGGGTGCTGTTGGGGAGGGAGTTCCAGGATTTTGTCCCTATGGTATACGTGCACCCACAGTGCTGTTAGGGAGGGAGTTCCAGGATTTTGTCCCTGTGGTATATGTGCACCCACAGTGCTGTTAGGGAGGGATTTCCAGGATTTTGACCCTGTGGTATATGTGCACCCACAGTGCTGTTAGGGAGGGATTTCCAGGATTTTGACCCAGCGACAGTGAAGGAACGGCCGATATATTTCCAAGGCAGGATGGTGAGGGACGTGAAGGGGAACTTCCAGGTGGGCGTGGTTTCCAGGTGTCTGCTGCCCTTGTCCTTGTAGATGATAACGGTTGTGTGTTTGGAAGGTGCTGTTGAAGGAGCGTTGGTGAATTCCTGCAGTGCATCTTGTAGATGGTACACACACTGCTGCCACTGTATGTCGGTGGTGGAGGGAGAGAATGTTTGTGGATGGGGGGCCGATCAAGTAGGGCTGCTTTGTCCTGGATGGTGTCGAGCTTCTGGAGTGTTGTGGGAGCTGCACTCATCCAGAACAGACTGAGAGAGCAGTTAGTGAAGCAGCTGGGATCTTCTGCTCCAGAAACAGAGGCATTGAATACAAAAGCAGAGGGGTTAGGCCCCAACTAACGATGTGTGGGTCTGTGAGAGGGTACCGATGGGAATGTACCAGATCAGGTCCAGGGATGAGGGGGCTTTAGCAAAAGGGTTCGGTTGGAGAAGCTGGGATTGTTCTCCTTGGAGCGAAGGAGATCGAGGGGAGATTTGATCGAGGTGAACAAGATGGTGACAGGACAAAAAAAAAAACAGAAATACCTGGAAAAACTCAGCAGGTCAGGCAACATCGGTGGAGAAGAGCACAGTTAATGTTTCGAGTCCTCATGACCCTTCAACAGAACTAAGTAAAAATAGAAAAGAGGTGAAATATAAGCTGGTTTAAGAGGGGCGGGGGTTGGGTGGGACAAGAAGAGCTGAAAGAGGGCCAGAGATTGCTGGAGATAACCAAAAGATGTCACAGAGAAAAGGACAAAGAGGTGTTGAAGGTGGTGATATTACCTAAAGGAATATGCTAATTAAGGGTAGAAAGCAGGACAAACAACATACAGATAGCCCTAGTGGGGGGTGGGGTCGGGTGAAGGAATCTAAAAAGGCTAAAAGGTAGAGATGAAACAACGGATGGAAATACGTTGGGACCTGGAAAAAATATATTAATTTTGCTCCAATTTCCACCCCTCCATTATTTTGACATGGTCCATCTCTGACACTTCCCTTCCCATCCTTGACCTCTCTGCTCAATCTCTGGTGATAGACTGTCCACCAATATCCATTACAAACCCACCGACTCCCACAGCTACCTCGACTACAGTTCCTCACACCCCGCTTCCTGTAAGGACTCCATCCCATTCTCTCAGTTCCTTCGCCTCCGTTGCATCTGTTCCGATGAAGCTACATTCAAAAACAGTTCCTCTGACATGTCCTCCTTCTTCCTTAACCGAGGTTTTCCACCCACAGTCGTTGACAGGGCCCTGAACCATGTCCGGCCCATCTCCCACTTCAAACCTTCTCCTCCCTCCCAGAAACATGATAGGGTCCCCCTTGTCCTCACTTATCACCCCACCAGCCTCCGCATTCAAAGGATCATCCTCCGCCATTTCCGCCAACTCCAGCATGATGCCACCACCAAACACATCTTTCCTTCACCCCCTGGCGGCATTCCATAAGGATCGTTCCCTCTGTGACATCTTGGTCCACTCCTCCATCACACCCTGCTCCTCAACCCCCCCTCCCACGGCACCTTCCCATGCTACCGCAGAAGATGCAACAGCTGCCCCTTCACTTCTTCTCTCCTCACTGTCCAAGGGCCCAAACACTTTTAAGTGAAGCAGCATTTCACTTGCACTTCATTCAATTTTGTCTACTGCATTTGTTGCTCCCAATGCGGTTTCCTCTAAATTGGAGATACCAAATGCAGACTGAGTAACCACATTGCAGATCACCTTCGGTCTGTCCACAAGCATTACCCAAACCTCCCTGTCGCTTGTCATTTCAACATTCCACCCTGCTCTCATGCCCACATGTCTGTCCTTGGCTTGCTGCAAAGTTCCAGTGAAGCTCAACACAAACTGGAGGAACAACACCTCATCTTCCGACTAGGCACTTTACAGCCTTCCGGACTGAATATTGAGTTCAACAATTTTAGATCATGAACTCTCTCCTCCATCCCCAATCCCTTGCCGCTTTGTCCCCTGCTTTTTTGTTTTTTTTCCAATAATTTATATTTTTTCCTTTCCCACCTATTTCCATTATTTTTAAATGTATTTCTATACTTGTTTTATCTCTACCTTTTAGCATTTTACGATTCCTTCCCCTCACCCCACCCCCCACTAGGTCTATCTGTACCTTGCTCATCCTGCTTTCGACCCTTAATTAGCACATTCCTTAGATAATATCACCACATTCAACACCTCTTTGTCCTTTTGCCTGTGACATCTTTCAGTTGTCTCCACCTACCACTGGCCCTCTATCCAGCTCTTCTTGTCCCATCATCCACCCCCCCCGCCCCTTAAACCAGGTTATATTTCACCCCATTCCTATTTCTACTCAGTTCTGTTGAAGGGTCATGAGGACTCGAAATATCAACTGTGCTCTTCTCTGCCGATGCTGCCAGACCTGCTGAGTTTTTCCAGGTATTTCTGTTTCAGTTTTGGTTTTGGATTTCCCGCATCCACAGTTTTTTGCTTTTATAAGATGGTGACAGGTTTTGATAAGGGAGAGAAAGAAGAGCTGTACCCATTGGCTGATGGTACACGGACTGGGAAGGGTGGGGGCACAGATTTAAGCATTTGGGTGAGGGGTGGCAGGGGCGATATGAGGAAGAGCAGTTTTACAGAGCGAAGGGTGTTGACCTGGAACTTGCTGCCCACAAGGGGGGTGTCAACGGAGACGATGAATATTTTCAAAAGGAAATTGGACGGACAGTCGAGGGAAATAAGCTTGGAAGATGGAGGGGAGAGAGTGGAGGAATGGGGCTGACAGATTGGGGTACAGAGAGGCAGCATGGAGGCGATGGGCTGAACAGGCTGCATCTGGGCAACCATGGATCTATAAAAGCTGAGGAAAAAAAGCGGGAAGGGAATGGGCAGGACTCATGGAAATTACAAGAGCCCCAAAGTGCCGTTCAGAATTATTCCGCAGGTGACAGGAGCCTCCAGATCCCAATGTCTGAGGGTCAGTACTGAGGGAGCGCTGCAATGTCGGAGGGTCAGTACTGAGGGAGCGCCGCAATGTGGGAGGGTCAGTACTGAGGGAGTGCCGCAATTTGGGAGGGTCAGTTCTGAGAAGTGCTGCACTATCGGGGAGTCAGTAATGAGGGTGTGCCGCACTATGGGAGGGCCAGTACTAAGGGAGTGTCGCAGCATCGGAGGGTCATTACTGTGGGAGCACCGCATTGTAGGAGGGACTGTACTGAGGGAGAGCCGCACTGTGGGAGGGTCAGTACTGAGTGAGAGCCGCACTGTCGGAGGATCAGTACTGAGGGAGTGCTGCACTGTCGGAGGATCAATACTGAGGGAGCGCCGCACTGTCGGAGGGTCAGAGCTGAGGGAGAGCCGCACTGTGGGAGGGTCAGCGCTGAGGGAGCGCCGCACTGTCGGAGGGTCAGCGCTGAGGGAGAGCCGCACTGTGGGAGGGTCAGCGCTGAGGGAGAGCCGCACTGTCGGAGGGTCAGAGCTGAGGGAGAGCCGCACTGTCGGAGGGTCAGTGCTGAGGGTGCGCCGCACTGTTGTAGGGTCAGTAGTGAGGGTGTGTCGCACTGTCGGGGGGTCAGTACTGAGGGAGTGACGCACTGTCGGAGGGTCAGTACTGAGGGAGTGCCGCACTGTCAGAGGATAAATACTGATGGATCGCCGCACTGTCGGAGGGTCAGTACTGAGGGAGCCCCAAACTGTCGGAGGGTCAGTACTGAGAAGTGCTGCACTATCGGGGAGTCAGTAATGAGGGAGTGCCGCACTATGGGAGGGCCAGTACTAAGGGAGTGCCGCAGCATCGGAGGGTCATTACTGTGGGAGCACCGCATTGTAGGAGGGACTGTACTGAGGGAGTTCTGCACTGTGGGAGGGTCAGTACTGAGGGAGTGCCGCACTTTCGGAGGGTCAGTGCTGAGGGAGCGCCGCACTGTCGGATGGTCAGTACTGAGGGAGTGCCGCACTGTCGGATGGTCAGTACTGAGGGAGTGCCGCACTGTCGGATGGTCAGTACTGAGTGAGTGCCGCACTGTCGGATGGTCAGTACTGAATGAGTGCCGCACTGTCGGATGGTCAGTACTGAGTGAGTGCCGCACTGTCGGATGGTCAGTACTGAGTGAGTGCCGCACTGTCGGATGGTCAGTACTGAGTGAGAGCCGCACTGTCGGAGTGTCAGTACTGAGGGAGCCCCGCACTGTCGGAGGGTCAGTACTGATGAAGATCCGCACTGTCGGAGGGTCAGTACTGAGGGAGCGCCGCACTGTCGGAGTGTCAGTACTGAGGGAGAGCCACACTGTCGGAGGGTCAGTGCTGAGGGAGAGCCGCAATGTCGGAGGATCAGTACCGAGGGAGCGCTGTACTGTCGGATGGTCAGTGCTGAGGGAGTGCCGCACTGTGGTAGGGTCAGTAGTGAGGGTGTGTAGCACTGTCGGGGGGTCAGTAATGAGGGAGTGCCGCACTATGGGAGGGCCAGTACTAAGGGAGTGCCGCAGCATCGGAGGGTCATTACTGTGGGAGCACCGCATTGTAGGAGGGACTGTACTGAGGGAGTGCCGCACTGTGGGAGGGTCAGTACTGAGGTAGAGCCGCACTGTGGGAGGGTCAGTACTGAGGGAGTGCCGCACTGTAGGACGGTCAGTGCTGAGGGAGAGCCGCACTGTGGGAGGGTCAGTACTGAGTGAGAGCCGCACTGTCGGATGGTCAGTACTGAGGGAGAGCCGCACTGTCGGAGGGTCAGTACTGATGGAGATCCGCACTGTCGGAGGGTCAGTGCTGAGGGAGAGCCGCAATGTCAGAGGATCAGTACTGAGGGAGCGCCGTACTGTCGGAGGGTCAGTGCTGAGGGAGTGCCGCACTGTTGTAGGGTCAGTAGTGAGGGTGTGTAGCACTGTCGGGGGGTCAGTACTGAGGGGGTGACGCACTGTCGGAGGGTCAGTACTGAGGGAGTGCCGCACTGTTGTAGGGTCAGTAGTGAGGGTGTGACGCACTGTCGGAGGGTCAGTGCTGAGGGAGTGCCGCACTGTCGGAGGGTCAGTACAGAGGGAGTGCCGCACTGTCGGAGGGTCAGTACAGAGGGAGTGCCGCACTGTTGTAGGGTCAGTAGTGAGGGAGAGCCGCACTGTCAGAGGGTCAGTAGTGAGGGATTGCTGCACTGTCGGGGGGTCAGTACTGAGGGAGTGACGCACTGTGGGAGGGTCAGTACTGAGGGAGTGCTGCACTTTCAGAGGGTCAGTACTGAGGGAGTGCTGCACTGTCAGAGGGACAGTACTGAGGGAGTGCAGCACTGTCGGAGGGTCAGTACTGAGGGAACGCCGCACTGTCGGAGGGTCAGTACTGAGGGAACGCCGCACTGTCGGAGGGTCAGTACTGAGGGAACGCCGCACTGTCGGAGGGTCAGTACTGAGGGAGCGCCGCAATTTGGGAGGGTCAGTACTGAGAAGTGCTGCACTATCGGGGAGTCAGTAATGAGGGAGTGCCGCACTATGGGAGGGCCAGTACTAAGGGAGTGCCGCAGCGTCGGAGGGTCATTACTGTGGGAGCACCGCATTGTAGGAGGGACTGTACTGAGGGAGTTCTGCACTGTGGGAGGGTCAGTACTGAGGGAGTGCCGCACTTTCGGAGGGTCAGTGCTGAGGGAGCGCCGCACTGTGGGAGGGTCAGTACTGAGTGAGAGCCGCACTGTCGGATGGTCAGTACTGAGGGAGTGCCGCACTGTCGGATGGTCAGTACTGAGTGAGTGCCGCACTGTCGGATGGTCAGTACTGAGTGAGTGCCGCACTGTCGGATGGTCAGTACTGAGTGAGTGCCGCACTGTCGGATGGTCAGTACTGAGTGAGAGCCGCACTGTCGGAGGGTCAGTATTGAGGGAGCGCCGCACTGTCGGAGGGTCAGTACTGATGAAGATCCGCACTGTCGGAGGGTCAGTACTGAGTGAGTGCCGCACTGTCGGATGGTCAGTACTGAGTGAGAGCCGTACTGTCGGAGTGTCAGTACTGAGGGAGCGCCGCACTGTCGGAGGGTCAGTACTGATGAAGATCCGCACTGTCGGATGGTCAGTACTGAGTGAGTGCCGCACTGTCGGATGGTCAGTACTGAGTGAGTGCCGCACTGTCGGATGGTCAGTACTGAGTGAGTGCCGCACTGTCGGATGGTCAGTACTGAGTGAGAGCCGCACTGTCGGAGTGTCAGTACTGAGGGAGCGCCGCACTGTCGGAGGGTCAGTACTGATGAAGATCCGCACTGTCGGAGGGTCAGTACTGAGGGAGAGCCACACTGTCGGAGGGTCAGTGCTGAGGGAGAGCCGCAATGTCGGAGGATCAGTACCGAGGGAGCGCTGTACTGTCGGAGGGTCAGTGCTGAGGGAGTGCCGCAATGTGGTAGGGTCAGTAGTGAGGGTGTGTAGCACTGTCGGGGGGTCAGTAATGAGGGAGTGCCGCACTATGGGAGGGCCAGTACTAAGGGAGTGCCGCAGCATCGGAGGGTCATTACTGTGGGAGCACCGCATTGTAGGAGGGACTGTACTGCGGGAGTGCCGCACTGTGGGAGGGTCAGTACTGAGGTAGAGCCGCACTGTGGGAGGGTCAGTACTGAGGGAGTGCCGCACTGTAGGACGGTCAGTGCTGAGGGAGCGCCGCACTGTGGGAGGGTCAGTACTGAGTGAGAGCCGCACTGTCGGATGGTCAGTACTGAGGGAGAGCCGCACTGTCGGAGGGTCAGTACTGATGGAGATCCGCACTGTCGGAGGATCAGTGCTGAGGGAGAGCCGCAATGCCAGAGGATCAGTACTGAGGGAGCGCCGTACTGTCGGAGGGTCAGTGCTGAGGGAGTGCCGCACTGTTGTAGGGTCAGTAGTGAGGGTGTGTAGCACTGTCGGGGGGTCAGTACTGAGGGGGTGACGCACTGTCGGAGGGTCAGTACTGAGGGAGTGCCGCACTGTTGTAGGGTCAGTAGTGAGGGTGTGTCGCATTGTTGGGGGGTCAGTACTGAGGTAGTGACGCACTGTCGGAGGGTCAGTGCTGAGGGAGAGCCGCACTGTCAGAGGGTCAGTAGTGAGGGATTGCTGCACTGTCGGGGGGTCAGTACTGAGGGAGTGACGCACTGTGGGAGGGTCAGTACTGAGGGAGTGCTGCACTTTCAGAGGGTCAGTACTGAGGGAGTGCTGCACTGTCAGAGGGACAGTACTGAGGGAGTGCAGCACTGTCGGAGGGTCAGTACTGAGGGAACGCCGCACTGTCGGAGGGTCAGTACTGAGGGAACGCCGCACTGTCGGAGGGTCAGTACTGAGGGAGCGCCGCAATTTGGGAGGGTCAGTACTGAGAAGTGCTGCACTATCGGGGAGTCAGTAATGAGGGAGTGCACTATGGGAGGGCCAGTACTAAGGGAGTGCCGCAGCATCGGACGGTCATTACTGTGGGAGCACCGCATTGTAGGAGGGACTGTACTGAGGGAGTTCTGCACTGTGGGAGGGTTAGTACTGAGGGAGTGCCGCACTTTCGGAGGGTCAGTGCTGAGGGAGCGCCGCACTGTGGGAGGGTCAGTACTGAGTGAGAGCCGCAATGTCGGATGGTCAGTACTGAGGGAATGCCGCACTGTCGGATGGTCAGTACTGAGTGAGTGCCGCACTGTCGGATGGTCAGTACTGAGTGAGTGCCGCACTGTCGGATGGTCAGTACTGAGTGAGTGCCGCACTGTCGGATGGTCAGTACTGAGTGAGTGCCGCACTGTCGGATGGTCAGTACTGAGTGAGTGCCGCACTGTCGGATGGTCAGTACTGAGTGAGAGCCGCACTGTCGGAGGGTCAGTACTGAGGGAGCGCCGCACTGTCGGAGGGTCAGTACTGATGAAGATCCGCACTGTCGGAGGGTCAGTACTGAGTGAGTGCCGCACTGTCGGATGGTCAGTACTGAGTGAGAGCCGCACTGTCGGAGTGTCAGTACTGAGGGAGCGCCGCACTGTCGGAGGGTCAGTACTGATGAAGATCCGCACTGTCGGATGGTCAGTACTGAGTGAGTGCCGCACTGTCGGATGGTCAGTACTGAGTGAGTGCCGCACTGTCGGATGGTCAGTACTGAGTGAGAGCCGCAATTTGGGAGGGTCAGTACTGAGAAGTGCTGCACTATCGGGGAGTCAGTACTAAGGGAGTGCCGCAGCATCGGACGGTCATTACTGTGGGAGCACCGCATTGTAGGAGGGTCAGTACTGAGGTAGTGCCGCACTGTCGGAGGGTCAGTACTGAGGGAGAGCCGCACTGTCGGAGGGTCAGTACTGAGGGAGTGCCGCACTGTCGGAGGGTCAGTACTGAGGGAGTGCCGCACTGTCGGAGGGTCAGTACTGAGGGAGTGCCGCACTGTGGGAGGGTCAGTGCTGAGGGATAGCCGCACTGTCGGAGGGTCAGTGCTGAGGGAGTGCCGCACTGTGGGAGTGTCAGCGCTGAGGGAGAGCCGCACTGTGTGAGGGTCAGCGCTGAGGGAGAGCCGCACTGTGGGAGGGTCAGCGCTGAGGGAGAGCCGCACTGTGGGAGGGTCAGCGCTGAGGGAGAGCCGCACTGTGGGAGGGTCAGCGCTGAGGGAGAGCCGCACTGTGGGAGGGTCAGCGCTGAGGGAGAGCCGCACTGTGGGAGGGTCAGCGCTGAGGGAGAGCCGCACTGTGGGAGGGTCAGCGCTGAGGGAGAGCCGCACTGTGGGAGGGTCAGCGCTGAGGGAGAGCCGCACTGTGGGAGGGTCAGCGCTGAGGGAGAGCCGCACTGTGGGAGGGTCAGCGCTGAGGGAGAGCCGCACTGTCGGAGGGTCAGCGCTGAGGAAGAGCCGCACTGTCGGAGGGTCAGCGCTGAGGGAGAGCCGCACTGTCGGAGGGTCAGCGCTGAGGGAGAGCCGCACTGTGGGAGGGTCAGCGCTGAGGGAGAGCCACACTGTGGGAGGGTCAGCGCTGAGGGAGAGCCGGAATGTCGGAGGGTCAGCGCTGAGGGAGAGCCGGAATGTCGGAGGGTCAGCGCTGAGGGAGAGCCGGAATGTCGGAGGGTCAGCGCTGAGGGAGAGCCGCACTGTCGGAGGGTCAGCGCTGAGGGAGAGCCGCACTGTCGGAGGGTCAGCGCTGAGGGAGAGCCGCACTGTCGGAGGGTCAGCGCTGAGGGAGAGCCGCACTGTCGGAGGGTCAGCGCTGAGGGAGAGCCGCACTGTCGGAGGGTCAGCGCTGAGGGAGAGCCGCACTGTCGGAGGGTCAGCGCTGAGGGAGAGCCGCACTGTCGGAGGGTCAGCGCTGAGGGAGAGCCGCACTGTCGGAGGGTCAGCGCTGAGGGAGAGCCGCACTGTCGGAGGGTCAGCGCTGAGGGAGAGCCGCACTGTCGGAGGGTCAGCGCTGAGGGAGAGCCGCACTGTCGGAGGGTCAGCGCTGAGGGAGAGCCGCACTGTCGGAGGGTCAGCGCTGAGGGAGAGCCGCACTGTCGGAGGGTCAGCGCTGAGGGAGAGCCGCACTGTCGGAGGGTCAGCGCTGAGGGAGAGCCGCACTGTCGGAGGGTCAGCGCTGAGGGAGAGCCGCACTGTCGGAGGGTCAGCGCTGAGGGAGAGCCGCACTGTGGGAGGGTCAGCGCTGAGGGAGAGCCGCACTGTGGGAGGGTCAGCGCTGAGGGAGAGCCGCACTGTGGGAGGGTCAGCGCTGAGGGAGAGCCGCACTGTCGGAGGGTCAGCGCTGAGGGAGAGCCGCACTTTCGGAGGGTCAGCGCTGAGGGAGAGCCGCACTGTCGGAGGGTCAGCGCTGAGGGAGAGCCGCACTGTCGGAGGGTCAGCGATGAGGGAGAGCCGCACTGTCGGAGGGTCAGCGCTGAGGGAGAGCCGCACTGTCGGAGGGTCAGCGCTGAGGGAGAGCCGCACTGTCGGAGGGTCAGCGCTGAGGGAGAGCCGCACTGTCGGAGGGTCAGCGCTGAGGGAGAGCCGCACTGTCGGAGGGTCAGCGCTGAGGGAGAGCCGCACTGTCGGAGGGTCAGCGCTGAGGGAGAGCCGCACTGTCGGAGGGTCAGCGCTGAGGGTGAGCCGCACTGTCGGAGGGTCAGCGCTGAGGGAGAGCCGCACTGTCGGAGGGTCAGCGCTGAGGGAGAGCCGCACTGTCGGAGGGTCAGCGCTGAGGGAGAACCGCACTGTCGGAGGGTCAGCACTGAGGGAATGCGGCACTTTCGGAGGGTCAGTACTGAGGGAGTGCCGCACTGTCAGAGGGTCAGTATTGAGGGAGTGCTGCATGGTCGGAGGGTCAGTACTGAGGGAACGCCGCACTGTCAGAGGGTCAGAAATGAGGGAGTGCGGTACTGTCGAAAGGTCTTTAATGAGGGAGTGCCTCACTGTCAGGGGGGTCAGTACAGAGGGAGTGCTGCACTGTGGGATGGTGAGTAGTGAGGGAGCGCTACTCTGTCGGACAGTCAGTACTGAAGAAGTGCCACACTGTCGGAGGGTCAGTACTGAGGGAGTGCCGCACTGTCGGAGGGTCAGTACTGAGGGAGTGCTGCACTGTCGGAGGGTCAGTACTGAGGGAGTGCCACACTGTCGGAGGGTCAGTACTGAGGGAGTGCCGCACTGTCGGAGGTTCAGCGCTAAGGGAGAGCTGCACTGTCGGAGGGTCAGTACTGAGGGAGTGCCGCACTGTTGTAGGGTCAGTAGTGAGGGAGTGCCGCACTGTCGGAGGGTGAGTACTGAGGGAGCAAAGCAATGTTGGTGGGTCAGTACTGAGGGAGTGCTGCACTGTCGGAGGGTCAGTGCTGAGGGAGTGCTGCACTGTTGGAGGGTCAGTACGGAGGGAGTGCCACACTGTCGGAGGGTCAGTACGGAGGGAGTGCCGCACTGTCAGATGATAAATACTGATGGATCGCCGCACTGTCGGAGGGTCAGTACAGAGTGTGCCCCAAACTATCGGAAGGTCAGTACTGACGGAGTGCCGCACTGTAGGAGGGTCAGTACTGAGGGTGTGCCGCATTGTGGGATGGCCAGTGCTAAGGGAGTGACGCAGCATCAGAGGGTCAGTACTGAGGGAGCGCCACACTGTCGGAGGGTCAATACTGAGTGAGTGCCGCACTGTCAGTGGGTCAGTACTGAGGGAGAGCTGCACTGTCAGTGGGTCAGTACTGAGGGAGAGCTGCACTGTCAGTGGGTCAGTACTGAGGGAGAGCTGCACTGTCAGTGGGTCAGTACTGAGGGAGAGCTGCACTGTCAGTGGGTCAGTACTGAGGGAGAGCTGCACTGTCAGTGGGTCAGTACTGAGGGAGAGCTGCACTGTCAGTGGGTCAGTACTGAGGGAGAGCTGCACTGTCAGTGGGTCAGTACTGAGGGAGAGCTGCACTGTCAGTGGGTCAGTACTGTGGGAGAGCTGCACTGTCAGTGGCTCAGTACTGAGGGAGAGCTGCACTGTCAGTGGGTCAGTACTGAGGGAGAGCTGCACTGTCAGTGGGTCAGTACTGAGGGAGAGCTGCACTGTCAGTGGGTCAGTAATGAGGGAGAGCTGCACTGTCAGTGGGTCAGTAATGAGGGAGAGCTGCACTGTCAGTGGGTCAGTACTGAGGGAGCGCTGCACTGTCAGTGGGTCAGTACTGAGGGAGAGCTGCACTGTCAGTGGGTCAGTACTGAGGGAGAGCTGCACTGTCAGTGGGTCAGTACTGAGGGAGAGCTGCACTGTCAGTGGGTCAGTACTGAGGGAGAGCTGCACTGTCAGTGGGTCAGTACTGAGGGAGAGCTGCACTGTCAGTGGGTCAGTACTGAGGGAGTGCCGCACTGTCGGAGTGTCAGTACTGAGGGAGCGCCGCACTGTGGGAGGGTCAGTACTGATGAAGATCCGCACTGTCGGATGGTCAGTACTGAGTGATTGCCGCACTGTCGGATGGTCAGTACTGAGTGAGAGCCGCACTGTCGGAGTGTCAGTACTGAGGGAGCGCCGCACTGTCGGAGGGTCAGTACTGATGAAGATCCGCACTGTCGGAGGGTCAGTACTGAGGGAGCGCCGCACTGTCGGAGGGTCAGTGCTGAGGGAGAGCCACACTGTCGGAGGGTCAGTGCTGAGGGAGAGCCGCAATGTCGGAGGATCAGTACCGAGGGAGCGCTGTACTGTCGGAGGGTCAGTGCTGAGGGAGTGCCGCACTGTGGTAGGGTCAGTAGTGAGGGTGTGTAGCACTGTCGGGGGGTCAGTAATGAGGGAGTGCCGCACTATGGGAGGGCCAGTACTAAGGGAGTGCCGCAGCATCGGAGGGTCATTACTGTGGGAGCACCGCATTGTAGGAGGGACTGTACTGAGGGAGTGCCGCACTGTGGGAGGGTCAGTACTGAGGTAGAGCCGCACTGTGGGAGGGTCAGTACTGAGGGAGTGCCGCACTGTAGGACGGACAGTGCTGAGGGAGCGCCGCACTGTGGGAGGGTCAGTACTGAGTGAGAGCCGCACTGTCGGATGGTCAGTACTGAGGGAGAGCCGCACTGTCGGATGGTCAGTACTGATGGAGATCCGCACTGTCGGAGGGTCAGTGCTGAGGGAGAGCCGCAATGTCAGAGGATCAGTACTGAGGGAGCGCCGTACTGTCGGAGGGTCAGTGCTGAGGGAGTGCCGCACTGTTGTAGGGTCAGTAGTGAGGGTGTGTAGCACTGTCGGGGGGTCAGTACTGAGGGGGTGACGCACTGTCGGAGGGTCAGTACTGAGGGAGTGCCGCACTGTTGTAGGGTCAGTAGTGAGGGTGTGTCGCATTGTCGGGGGGTCAGTACTGAGGTAGTGAAGCACTGTCGGAGGGTCAATGCTGAGGTAGTGCCGCACTGTTGTAGGGTCAGTAGTGAGGGAGAGCCGCACTGTCAGAGGGTCAGTAGTGAGGGATTGCTGCACTGTCGGGGGGTCAGTACGGAGGGAGTGACGCACTGTGGGAGGGTCAGTACTGAGGGAGTGCTGCACTTTCAGAGGGTCAGTACTGAGGGAGTGCTGCACTGTCAGAGGGTCAGTACTGAGGGAGTGCAGCACTGTCGGAGGGTCAGTACTGAGGGAATGCCGCACTGTCGGAGGGTCAGAACTGAGGGAGCGCCGCAATTTGGGAGGGTCAGTACTGAGAAGTGCTGCACTATCGGGGAGTCAGTAATGAGGGAGTGCCGCACTATGGGAGGGCCAGTACTAAGGGAGTGCCGCAGCATCGGACGGTCATTACTGTGGGAGCACCGCATTGTAGGAGGGTCAGTACTGAGGTAGTGCCGCACTGTCGGAGGGTCAGTACTGAGGGAGAGCCGCACTGTCGGAGGGTCAGTACTGAGGGAGTGCCGCACTGTCGGAGGGTCAGTACTGAGGGAGTGCCGCACTGTCGGAGAGTCAGTACTGAGGGAGTGCCGCACTGTGGGAGGGTCAGTACTGAGGGAGTGCCGCACTGTGGGAGGGTCAGTACTGAGGGAGTGTGGCACTGTGGGAGGGTCAGTACTGAGGTAGAGCCGCACTGTCGGAGGGTCAGTGCTGAGGGAGTGCCGCACTGTGGGAGGGTCAGTGCTGAGGGAGAGCCGCACTGTCGGAGGGTCAGTGCTGAGGGAGTGCCGCACTGTGGGAGTGTCAGCGCTGAGGGAGAGCCGCACTGTGGGAGGGTCAGCGCTGAGGGAGAGCCGCACTGTGGGAGGGTCAGCGCTGAGGGAGAGCCGCACTGTGGGAGGGTCAGCGCTGAGGGAGAGCCGCACTGTCGGAGGGTCAGCGCTGAGGGAGAGCCGCACTGTGGGAGGGTCAGCGCTGAGGGAGAGCCGCACTGTGGGAGGGTCAGCGCTGAGGGAGAGCCGCACTGTCGGAGGGTCAGCGCTGAGGGAGAGCCGCACTGTGGGAGGGTCAGCGCTGAGGGAGAGCCGCACTGTGGGAGGGTCAGCGCTGAGGGAGAGCCGCACTGTGGGAGGGTCAGCGCTGAGGGAGAGCCGCACTGTGGGAGGGTCAGCGCTGAGGGAGAGCCGCACTGTGGGAGGGTCAGCGCTGAGGGAGAGCCGCACTGTGGGAGGGTCAGCGCTGAGGGAGAGCCGCACTGTGGGAGGGTCAGCGCTGAGGGAGAGCCGCACTGTGGGAGGGTCAGCGCTAAGGGAGAGCCGCACTGTGGGAGGGTCAGCGCTGAGGGAGAGCCGCACTGTCGGAGGGTCAGCGCTGAGGGAGAGCCGCACTGTCGGAGGGTCAGCGCTGAGGGAGAGCCGCACTGTCGGAGGGTCAGCGCTGAGGGAGAGCCGCACTGTCGGAGGGTCAGCGCTGAGGGAGAGCCGCACTGTCGGAGGGTCAGCGCTGAGGGAGAGCCGCACTGTCGGAGGGTCAGCGCTGAGGGAGAGCCGCACCGTGGGAGGGTCAGCGCTGAGGGAGAGCCGGAATGTCGGAGGGTCAGCGCTGAGGGAGAGCCGGAATGTCGGAGTGTCAGCGCTGAGGGAGAGCCGCACTGTCGGAGGGTCAGCGCTGAGGGAGAGCCGCACTGTCGGAGGGTCAGCGCTGAGGGAGAGCCGCACTGTCGGAGGGTCAGCGCTGAGGGAGAGCCGCACTGTCGGAGGGTCAGTGCTGAGGAAGAGCCGCACTGTCGGAGGGTCAGCGCTGAAGGAGTTCCGCACTGTCGGAGGGTCAGCGCTGAGGGAGAGCCGCACTGTCGGAGGGTCAGCGCTGAGGGAGAGCCGCACTGTCGGAGGTTCAGCGCTGCGGGAGAGCCGCACTGTCGGAGGGTCAGCGCTGAGGGAGAGCCGCACTGTCGGAGGGTCAGCGCTGAGGGAGAGCCGCACTGTCGGAGGGTCAGCGCTGAGGGAGAGCCGCACTGTCGGATGGTCAGTACTGAGGGAGAGCCGCACTGTCGGATGGTCAGTACTGAGGGAGATCCGCACTGTCGGAGGGTCAGTGCTGAGGGAGAGCCGCAATGTCAGAGGATCAGTACTGAGGGAGCGCCGTACTGTCGGAGGGTCAGTGCTGAGGGAGTGCCGCACTGTTGTAGGGTCAGTAGTGAGGGTGTGTAGCACTGTCGGGGGGTCAGTACTGAGGGGGTGACGCACTGTCGGAGGGTCAGTACTGAGGGAGTGCCGCACTGTTGTAGGGTCAGTAGTGAGGGTGTGTCGCATTGTCGGGGGGTCAGTACTGAGGTAGTGAAGCACTGTCGGAGGGTCAATGCTGAGGTAGTGCCGCACTGTTGTAGGGTCAGTAGTGAGGGAGAGCCGCACTGTCAGAGGGTCAGTAGTGAGGGATTGCTGCACTGTCGGGGGGTCAGTACGGAGGGAGTGACGCACTGTGGGAGGGTCAGTACTGAGGGAGTGCTGCACTTTCAGAGGGTCAGTACTGAGGGAGTGCTGCACTGTCAGAGGGTCAGTACTGAGGGAGTGCAGCACTGTCGGAGGGTCAGTACTGAGGGAATGCCGCACTGTCGGAGGGTCAGAACTGAGGGAGCGCCGCAATTTGGGAGGGTCAGTACTGAGAAGTGCTGCACTATCGGGGAGTCAGTAATGAGGGAGTGCCGCACTATGGGAGGGCCAGTACTAAGGGAGTGCCGCAGCATCGGACGGTCATTACTGTGGGAGCACCGCATTGTAGGAGGGTCAGTACTGAGGTAGTGCCGCACTGTCGGAGGGTCAGTACTGAGGGAGAGCCGCACTGTCGGAGGGTCAGTACTGAGGGAGTGCCGCACTGTCGGAGGGTCAGTACTGAGGGAGTGCCGCACTGTCGGAGAGTCAGTACTGAGGGAGTGCCGCACTGTGGGAGGGTCAGTACTGAGGGAGTGCCGCACTGTGGGAGGGTCAGTACTGAGGGAGTGTGGCACTGTGGGAGGGTCAGTACTGAGGTAGAGCCGCACTGTCGGAGGGTCAGTGCTGAGGGAGTGCCGCACTGTGGGAGGGTCAGTGCTGAGGGAGAGCCGCACTGTCGGAGGGTCAGTGCTGAGGGAGTGCCGCACTGTGGGAGTGTCAGCGCTGAGGGAGAGCCGCACTGTGGGAGGGTCAGCGCTGAGGGAGAGCCGCACTGTGGGAGGGTCAGCGCTGAGGGAGAGCCGCACTGTGGGAGGGTCAGCGCTGAGGGAGAGCCGCACTGTCGGAGGGTCAGCGCTGAGGGAGAGCCGCACTGTGGGAGGGTCAGCGCTGAGGGAGAGCCGCACTGTGGGAGGGTCAGCGCTGAGGGAGAGCCGCACTGTCGGAGGGTCAGCGCTGAGGGAGAGCCGCACTGTGGGAGGGTCAGCGCTGAGGGAGAGCCGCACTGTGGGAGGGTCAGCGCTGAGGGAGAGCCGCACTGTGGGAGGGTCAGCGCTGAGGGAGAGCCGCACTGTGGGAGGGTCAGCGCTGAGGGAGAGCCGCACTGTGGGAGGGTCAGCGCTGAGGGAGAGCCGCACTGTGGGAGGGTCAGCGCTGAGGGAGAGCCGCACTGTGGGAGGGTCAGCGCTGAGGGAGAGCCGCACTGTGGGAGGGTCAGCGCTAAGGGAGAGCCGCACTGTGGGAGGGTCAGCGCTGAGGGAGTGCCGCACTGTCGGAGGGTCAGCGCTGAGGGAGAGCCGCACTGTCGGAGGGTCAGCGCTGAGGGAGAGCCGCACTGTCGGAGGGTCAGCGCTGAGGGAGAGCCGCACTGTCGGAGGGTCAGTGCTGAGGGAGAGCCGCACTGTCGGAGGGTCAGCGCTGAGGGAGAGCCGCACTGTCGGAGGGTCAGCGCTGAGGGAGAGCCGCACCGTGGGAGGGTCAGCGCTGAGGGAGAGCCGGAATGTCGGAGGGTCAGCGCTGAGGGAGAGCCGGAATGTCGGAGTGTCAGCGCTGAGGGAGAGCCGCACTGTCAGAGGGTCAGTGCTAAGGGAGAGCCGCACTGTCGGAGGGTCAGCGCTGAGGAAGAGCCGCACTGTCGGATGGTCAACGCTGAAGGAGTTCCGCACTGTCGGAGGGTCAGCGCTGAGGTAGAGCCGCACTGTCGGAGCGTCAGCGCTGAGGGAGAGCCGCACTGTCGGAGGGTCAGCGCTGAGGGAGAGCCGCACTGTCGGAGGGTCAGCGCTGAGGGAGAGCCGGACTGTCGGAGGGTCAGCGCTGAGGGAGAGCCGCACTGTCGGAGGGTCAGCGCTGAGGGAGAGCCGCACTGTCGGAGGTTCAGCGCTGCGGGAGAGCCGCACTGTCGGAGGTTCAGCGCTGAGGGAGAGCCGCACTGTCGGAGGGTCAGCGCTGAGGGAGAGCCGCACTGTCGGAGGGTCAGCGCTGAGGGAGAGCCGCACTGTCGGAGGGTCAGCGCTGAGGGAGAGCCGCACTGTCGGAGGGTCAGCGCTGAGGGAGAGCCGCACTGTCGGAGGGTCAGCGCTGAGGGAGAGCCGCACTGTCGGAGGGTCAGCGCTGAGGGAGAGCCGCACTGTCGGAGGGTCAGCGCTGAGGGAGAGCCGCACTGTCGGAGGGTCAGCGCTGAGGGATAGCCGCACTGTCGGAGGGTGAGTACTGAGGGAGCAAAGCAATGTTGGTGGGTCAGTACTGAGGGAGTGCTGCACTGTCGGAGGGTCATTGCTGAGGGAGTGCTGCACTGTCGGAGGGTCAGTACGGAGGGAGCGCCACACTGTCGGAGGGTCAGTACGGAGGGAGTGCCGCACTGTCAGATGATAAATACTGATGGATCGCCGCACTGTCGGAGGGTCAGTACAGAGGGTGCCCCAAACTATCGGAAGGTCAGTACTGATGGAGTGCTGCACTGTAGGAGGGTCACTACTGAGGGTGTGCCGCATTGTGGGATGGCCAGTGCTAAGGGAGTGCCGCAGCATCAGAGGGTCAGTACTGAGGGAGCGCCACACTGTCGGAGGGTCAATAAAGAGTGAGTGCCGCACTGTCAGTGGGTCAGTACTGAGGGAGAGCTGCACTGTCAGTGGGTCAGTACTGAGGGAGAGCTGCACTGTCAGTGGGTCAGTACTGAGGGAGAGCTGCACTGTCAGTGGGTCAGTACTGAGGGAGAGCTGCACTGTCAGTGGGTCAGTACTGAGGGAGAGCTGCACTGTCAGTGGGTCAGTACTGAGGGAGAGCTGCACTGTCAGTGGGTCAGTAATGAGGGAGAGCTGCACTGTCAGTGGGTCAGTAATGAGGGAGAGCTGCACTGTCAGTGGGTCAGTACTGAGGGAGAGCTGCACTGTCAGTGGGTCAGTACTGAGGGAGAGCTGCACTGTCAGTGGGTCAGTACTGAGGGAGAGCTGCACTGTCAGTGGGTCAGTACTGAGGGAGAGCTGCACTGTCAGTGGGTCAGTACTGAGGGAGAGCTGCACTGTCAGTGGGTCAGTACTGAGGGAGAGCTGCACTGTCAGTGGGTCAGTACTGAGGGAGAGCTGCACTGTCAGTGGGTCAGTACTGAGGGAGAGCTGCACTGTCGGAGTGTCAGTACTGAGGGAGAGCTGCACTGTCGGTGGGTCAGTACTGAGGGAGAGCTGCACTGTCGGTGGGTCAGTACTGAGGGAGAGCTGCACTGTCGGTGGGTCAGTACTGAGGGAGAGCTGCACTGTCGGTGGGTCAATACTGAGGGAGAGCTGCACTGTCAGTGGGTCAGTACTGAGGGAGAGCTGCACTGTCAGTGGGTCAGTACTGAGGGAGAGCTGCACTGTCTGTGGGTCAGTACTGAGGGAGAGCTGCACTGTCAGTGGGTCAGTACTGAGGGAGAGCTGCACTGTCAGTGGGTCAGTACTGAGGGAGAGCTGCACTGTCAGTGGGTCAGTACTGAGGGAGAGCTGCACTGTCAGTGGGTCAGTACTGAGGGAGAGCTGCACTGTCAGTGGGTCAGTACTGAGGGAGAGCTGCACTGTCAGTGGGTCAGTACTGAGGGAGAGCTGCACTGTCAGTGGGTCAGTACTGAGGGAGAGCTGCACTGTCAGTGCGTCAGTACTGAGGGAGAGCTGCACTGTCAGTGCGTCAGTACTGAGGGAGAGCTGCACTGTCAGTGGGTCAGTACTGAGGGAGAGCTGCACTGTCAGTGGGTCAGTACTGAGGGAGAGCTGCACTGTCAGTGGGTCAGTACTGAGGGAGAGCTGCACTGTCAGTGGGTCAGTACTGAGGGAGAGCTGCACTGTCAGTGGGTCAGTACTGAGGGAGAGCTGCACTGTCAGTGGGTCAGTACTGAGGGAGAGCTGCACTGTCAGTGGGTCAGTACTGAGGGAGAGCTGCACTGTCAGTGGCTCAGTACTGATTGAGAGCTGCACTGTCAGTGGCTCAGTACTGAGGGAGAGCTGCACTGTCAGTGGCTCAGTACTGAGGGAGAGCTGCACTGTCAGTGGCTCAGTACTGAGGGAGAGCTGCACTGTCAGTGGGTCAGTACTGAGGGAGAGCTGCACTGTCAGTGGGTCAGTACTGTGGGAGAGCTGCACTGTCAGTGGGTCAGTACTGAGGGAGAGCTGCACTGTCAGTGGGTCAGTACTGAGGGAGAGCTGCACTGTCAGTGGCTCAGTACTGAGGGAGAGCTGCACTGTCAGTGGCTCAGTACTGAGGGAGAGCTGCACTGTCAGTGGCTCAGTACTGAGGGAGAGCTGCACTGTCAGTGGCTCAGTACTGAGGGAGAGCTGCACTGTCAGTGGCTCAGTACTGAGGGAGAGCTGCACCGTCAGTGGCTCAGTACTGAGGGAGAGCTGCACCGTCAGTGGCTCAGTACTGAGGGAGAGCTGCACCGTCAGTGGGTCAGTACTGAGGGATAGCTGCACTGTCAGTGGGTCAGTACTGAGGGATAGCTGCACTGTCAGTGGGTCAGTACTGAGGGAGAGCTGCACTGTCAGTGGGTCAGTACTGAGGGAGAGCTGCACTGTCAGTGGGTCAGTACTGAGGGAGAGCTGCACTGTCAGTGGGTCAGTACTGAGGGAGAGCTGCACTGTCAGTGGGTCAGTACTGAGGGAGAGCTGCACTGTCAGTGGGTCAGTACTGAGGGAGAGCTGCACTGTCAGTGGGTCAGTACTGAGGGAGAGCTGCACCGTCAGTGGGTCAGTACTGAGGGAGAGCTGCACCGTCAGTGGGTCAGTACTGAGGGAGAGCTGCACCGTCAGTGGGTCAGTACTGAGGGAGAGCTGCACCGTCAGTGGGTCAGTACTGAGGGAGAGCTGCACCGTCAGTGGGTCAGTACTGAGGGAGAGCTGCACCGTCAGTGGGTCAGTACTGAGGGAGAGCTGCACCGTCAGTGGGTCAGTACTGAGGGAGAGCTGCACCGTCAGTGGGTCAGTACTGAGGGAGAGCTGCACCGTCAGTGGGTCAGTACTGAGGGAGAGCTGCACCGTCAGTGGGTCAGTACTGAGGGAGAGCTGCACCGTCAGTGGGTCAGTACTGAGGGAGAGCTGCACCGTCGGAGGGTCAGCGCTGAGGGAGAGCCGCACCGTCGGAGGGTCAGCGCTGAGGGAGAGCCGCACCGTGGGAGGGTCAGCGCTGAGGGAATGCGGCACTTTCGGAGGGTCAGTACTGAGGGAGAGCCGCACTGTCGGAGGGTCAGCGCTAAGGGAGAGCCGCACTGTCGGAGGGTCAGCGATGAGGGAGAGCCGCACTGTCGGAGGGTCAGCACTGAGGGAATGCGGCACTTTCGGAGGGTCAGTACTGAGGGAGTGCCGCATTGTCAGAGGGTCAGTATTGAGGGAGTGCCGCATTGTCAGAGGGTCAGTATTGAGGGAGTGCTGCATGGTCGGAGGGTCAGTACTGAGGGAACGCCGCACTGTCAGAGGGTCAGAAATGAGGGAGTGCGGTACTGTCGAAAGGTCTTTAATGAGGGAGTGCCTCACTGTCAGGGGGGTCAGTACAGAGGGAGTGCTGCACTGTGGGATGGTGAGTAGTGAGGGAGGGCTACTCTGTCGGACAGTCAGTACTGAAGAAGTGCCACACTGTCGGATGGTCAGTACTGAGGGAGTGCCGCACTGTCGGAGGGTCAGTACTGAGGGAGTGCTGCACTGTCGGAGGGTCAGTACTGAGGGAGTGCCACACTGTCGGAGGGTCAGTACTGAGGGAGTGCCGCACTGTCGGAGGTTCAGCGCTAAGGGAGAGCTGCACTGTCGGAGGGTCAGTACTGAGGGAGTGCCGCACTGTTGTAGGGTCAGTAGTGAGGGAGTGCCGCAGTGTCGGAGGGTGAGTACTGAGGGAGCAAAGCAATGTTGGTGGGTCAGTACTGAGGAAGTGCTGCACTGTCGGAGGGTCAGTGCTGAGGGAGTGCTGCACTGTCGGAGGGTCAGTACGGAGGGACTGCCACACTGTCGGAGGGTCAGTACGGAGGGAGTGCCGCACTGTCAGATGATAAATACTGATGGATCGCCGCACTGTCGGAGGGTCAGTACAGAGGGTGCCCCAAACTATCGGAAGGTCAGTAATGACGGAGTGCCGCACTGTAGGAGGGTCAGTACTGAGGGTGTGCCGCATTGTGGGATGGCCAGTGCTAAGGGAGTGCCGCAGCATGAGAGGGTCAGTAATGAGGGAGCGCCACACTGTCGGAGGGTCAATACTGAGTGTGTGCCGTACTGTCAGTGGGTCAGTACTGAGGGAGAGCTGCACTGTCAGTGGGTCAGTACTGAGGGAGAGCTGCACTGTCAGTGGGTCAGTACTGAGGGAGAGCTGCACTGTCAGTGGGTCAGTACTGAGGGAGAGCTGCACTGTCAGTGGGTCAGTACTGAGGGAGAGCTGCACTGTCAGTGGGTCAGTACTGAGGGAGAGCTGCACTGTCAGTGGGTCAGTACTGAGGGAGGGCTGCACTGTCAGTGGGTCAGTACTGAGGGAGAGCTGCACTGTCAGTGGGTCAGTACTGAGGGAGAGCTGCACTGTCAGTGGGTCAGTACTGAGGGAGAGCTGCACTGTCAGTGGGTCAGTACTGAGGGAGAGCTGCACTGTCAGTGGGTCAGTACTGAGGGAGAGCTGCACTGTCAGTGGGTCAGTACTGAGGGAGAGCTGCACTGTCAGTGGGTCAGTACTGAGGGAGAGCTGCACTGTCAGTGGGTCAGTACTGAGGGAGAGGTGCACTGTCAGTGGGTCAGTACTGAGGGAGAGCTGCACTGTCAGTGGGTCAGTACTGAGGGAGAGCTGCACTGTCAGTGGGTCAGTACTGAGGGAGAGCTGCACTGTCGGTGGGTCAGTACTGAGGGAGAGCTGCACTGTCGGTGGGTCAGTACTGAGGGAGAGCTGCACTGTCGGTGGGTCAGTACTCAGGGAGAGCTGCACTGTCGGTGGGTCAGTACTGAGGGAGAGCTGCACTGTCGGTGGGTCAGTACTGAGGGAGAGCTGCACTGTCGGTGGGTCAGTACTGAGGGAGAGCTGCACCGTCAGTGGGTCAGTACTGAGGGAGAGCTGCACCGTCAGTGGGTCAGTACTGAGGGAGAGCTGCACCGTCAGTGGGTCAGTACTGAGGGAGAGCTGCACCGTCAGTGGGTCAGTACTGAGGGAGAGCTGCACCGTCAGTGGGTCAGTACTGAGGGAGAGCTGCACCGTCAGTGGGTCAGTACTGAGGGAGAGCTGCACCGTCAGTGGGTCAGTACTGAGGGAGAGCTGCACCGTCAGTGGGTCAGTACTGAGGGAGAGCTGCACCGTCAGTGGGTCAGTACTGAGGGAGAGCTGCACCGTCAGTGGGTCAGTACTGAGGGAGAGCTGCACCGTCAGTGGGTCAGTACTGAGGGAGAGCTGCACCGTCAGTGGGTCAGTACTGAGGGAGAGCTGCACCGTCAGTGGGTCAGTACTGAGGGAGAGCTGCACCGTCAGTGGGTCAGTACTGAGGGAGAGCTGCACCGTCAGTGGGTCAGTACTGAGGGAGAGCTGCACCGTCAGTGGGTCAGTACTGAGGGAGAGCTGCACCGTCAGTGGGTCAGTACTGAGGGAGAGCTGCACCGTCAGTGGGTCAGTACTGAGGGAGAGCTGCACCGTCAGTGGGTCAGTACTGAGGGAGAGCTGCACTGTCAGTGGGTCAGTACTGAGGGAGAGCTGCACTGTCAGTGGGTCAGTACTGAGGGAGAGCTGCACTGTCAGTGGGTCAGTACTGAGGGAGAGCTGCACTGTCAGTGGGTCAGTACTGAGGGAGAGCTGCACTGTCAGTGGGTCAGTACTGAGGGAGAGCTGCACTGTCAGTGGGTCAGTACTGAGGGAGAGCTGCACTGTCAGTGGGTCAGTACTGAGGGAGAGCTGCACTGTCAGTGGGTCAGTACTGAGGGAGAGCTGCACTGTCAGTGGGTCAGTACTGAGGGAGAGCTGCACTGTCAGTGGGTCAGTACTGAGGGAGAGCTGCACTGTCAGTGGGTCAGTACTGAGGGAGAGCTGCACTGTCAGTGGGTCAGTACTGAGGGAGAGCTGCACTGTCAGTGGGTCAGTACTGAGGGAGAGCTGCACTGTCAGTGGGTCAGCACTGAGGGAGAGCTGCACTGTCAGTGGGTCAGCACTGAGGGAGAGCTGCACTGTCAGTGGGTCAGTACTGAGGGAGAGCTGCACTGTCAGTGGGTCAGTACTGAGGGAGAGCTGCACTGTCAGTGGGTCAGTACTGAGGGAGAGCTGCACTGTCAGTGGGTCAGTACTGAGGGAGAACTGCACTGTCAGTGGGTCAGTACTGAGGGAGAGCTGCACTGTCAGTGGGTCAGTAAGGAGGGAGAGCTGCACTGTCAGTGGGTCAGTACTGAGGGAGAGCTGCACTGTCAGTGGGTCAGTACTGTGGGAGAGCTGCACTGTCAGTGGGTCAGTACTGAGGGAGAGCTGCACTGTCAGTGGGTCAGTACTGAAAGAGAGCTGCACTGTCAGTGGCTCAGTACTGAAAGAGAGCTGCACTGTCAGTGGCTCAGTACTGAGGGAGAGCTGCACTGTCAGTGGCTCAGTACTGAGGGAGAGCTGCACTGTCAGTGGCTCAGTACTGAGGGAGAGCTGCACTGTCAGTGGCTCAGTACTGAGGGAGAGCTGCACTGTCAGTGGCTCAGTACTGAGGGAGAGCTGCACTTTCAGTGGCTCAGTACTGAGGGAGAGCTGCACTGTCAGTGGCTCAGTACTGAGGGAGAGCTGCACTGTCAGTGGCTCAGTACTGAGGGAGAGCTGCACTGTCAGTGGCTCAGTACTGAGGGAGAGCTGCACCGTCAGTGGCTCAGTACTGAGGGAGAGCTGCACCGTCAGTGGCTCAGTACTGAGGGAGAGCTGCACCGTCAGTGGGTCAGTACTGAGGGAGAGCTGCACCGTCAGTGGGTCAGTACTGAGGGAGAGCTGCACCGTCAGTGGGTCAGTACTGAGGGAGAGCTGCACCGTCAGTGGGTCAGTACTGAGGGAGAGCTGCACCGTCAGTGGGTCAGTACTGAGGGAGAGCTGCACCGTCAGTGGGTCAGTACTGAGGGAGAGCTGCACCGTCAGTGGGTCAGTACTGAGGGAGAGCTGCACCGTCAGTGGGTCAGTACTGAGGGAGAGCTGCACCGTCAGTGGGTCAGTACTGAGGGAGAGCTGCACCGTCAGTGGGTCAGTACTGAGGGAGAGCTGCACCGTCAGTGGGTCAGTACTGAGGGAGAGCTGCACCGTCAGTGGGTCAGTACTGAGGGAGAGCTGCACCGTCAGTGGGTCAGTACTGAGGGAGAGCTGCACCGTCAGTGGGTCAGTACTGAGGGAGAGCTGCACCGTCAGTGGGTCAGTACTGAGGGAGAGCTGCACCGTCAGTGGGTCAGTACTGAGGGAGAGCTGCACCGTCAGTGGGTCAGTACTGAGGGAGAGCTGCACCGTCAGTGGGTCAGTACTGAGGGAGAGCTGCACTGTCAGTGGGTCAGTACTGAGGGAGAGCTGCACCGTCAGTGGGTCAGTACTGAGGGAGAGCTGCACTGTCAGTGGGTCAGTACTGAGGGAGAGCTGCACTGTCAGTGGGTCAGTACTGAGGGAGAGCTGCACTGTCATTGGGTCAGTACTGAGGGAGAGCTGCACTGTCAGTGGGTCAGTACTGAGGGAGAGCTGCACTGTCAGTGGGTCAGTACTGAGGGAGAGCTGCACTGTCCGTGGCTCAGTACTGAGGGAGAGCTGCACTGTCAGTGGGTCAGTTCTGAGGGAGAGCTGCACTGTCAGTGGGTCAGTACTGAGGGAGAGCTGCACTGTCCGTGGCTCAGTACTGAGGGAGAGCTGCACTGTCAGTGGCTCAGTACTGAGGGAGAGCTGCACTGTCAGTGGGTCAGTACTGAGGGAGAGCTGCACTGTCAGTGGGTCAGTACTGAGGGAGAGCTGCACTGTCAGTGGCTCAGTACTGAGGGAGAGCTGCACTGTCAGTGGCTCAGTACTGAGGGAGAGCTGCACTGTCAGTGGCTCAGTACTGAGGGAGAGCTGCACTGTCAGTGGCTCAGTACTGAGGGAGAGCTGCACTGTCAGTGGCTCAGTACTGAGGGAGAGCTGCACTGTCAGTGGCTCAGTACTGAGGGAGAGCTGCACTGTCAGTGGCTCAGTACTGAGGGAGAGCTGCACTGTCAGTGGCTCAGTACTGAGGGAGAGCTGCACTGTCAGTGGGTCAGTACTGAGGGAGAGCTGCACTGTCAGTGGGTCAGTACTGAGGGAGAGCTGCACTGTCAGTGGGTCAGTACTGAGGGAGAGCTGCACTGTCAGTGGGTCAGTACTGAGGGAGAGCTGCACTGTCAGTGGGTCAGTACTGAGGGAGAGCTGCACTGTCAGTGGGTCAGTACTGAGGGAGAGCTGCACTGTCAGTGGGTCAGTACTGAGGGAGAGCTGCACTGTCAGTGGGTCAGTACTGAGGGAGAGCTGCACTGTCAGTGGGTCAGTACTGAGGGAGAGCTGCACTGTCAGTGGGTCAGTACTGAGGGAGAGCTGCACTGTCAGTGGGTCAGTACTGAGGGAGAGCTGCACTGTCAGTGGGTCAGTACTGAGGGAGAGCTGCACTGTCAGTGGGTCAGTACTGAGGGAGAGCTGCACTGTCAGTGGGTCAGTACTGAGGGAGAGCTGCACTGTCAGTGGGTCAGTACTGAGGGAGAGCTGCACTGTCAGTGGGTCAGTACTGAGGGAGAGCTGCACTGTCAGTGGGTCAGTACTGAGGGAGAGCTGCACTGTCAGTGGGTCAGTACTGAGGGAGAGCTGCACTGTCAGTGGGTCAGCACTGAGGGAGAGCTGCACTGTCAGTGGGTCAGCACTGAGGGAGAGCTGCACTGTCAGTGGGTCAGTACTGAGGGAGAGCTGCACTGTCAGTGGGTCAGTACTGAGGGAGAGCTGCACTGTCAGTGGGTCAGTACTGAGGGAGAGCTGCACTGTCAGTGGGTCAGTACTGAGGGAGAACTGCACTGTCAGTGGGTCAGTACTGAGGGAGAGCTGCACTGTCAGTGGGTCAGTAAGGAGGGAGAGCTGCACTGTCAGTGGGTCAGTACTGAGGGAGAGCTGCACTGTCAGTGGGTCAGTACTGTGGGAGAGCTGCACTGTCAGTGGGTCAGTACTGAGGGAGAGCTGCACTGTCAGTGGGTCAGTACTGAAAGAGAGCTGCACTGTCAGTGGCTCAGTACTGAAAGAGAGCTGCACTGTCAGTGGCTCAGTACTGAGGGAGAGCTGCACTGTCAGTGGCTCAGTACTGAGGGAGAGCTGCACTGTCAGTGGCTCAGTACTGAGGGAGAGCTGCACTGTCAGTGGCTCAGTACTGAGGGAGAGCTGCACTGTCAGTGGCTCAGTACTGAGGGAGAGCTGCACTTTCAGTGGCTCAGTACTGAGGGAGAGCTGCACTGTCAGTGGCTCAGTACTGAGGGAGAGCTGCACTGTCAGTGGCTCAGTACTGAGGGAGAGCTGCACTGTCAGTGGCTCAGTACTGAGGGAGAGCTGCACCGTCAGTGGCTCAGTACTGAGGGAGAGCTGCACCGTCAGTGGCTCAGTACTGAGGGAGAGCTGCACCGTCAGTGGGTCAGTACTGAGGGAGAGCTGCACCGTCAGTGGGTCAGTACTGAGGGAGAGCTGCACCGTCAGTGGGTCAGTACTGAGGGAGAGCTGCACCGTCAGTGGGTCAGTACTGAGGGAGAGCTGCACCGTCAGTGGGTCAGTACTGAGGGAGAGCTGCACCGTCAGTGGGTCAGTACTGAGGGAGAGCTGCACCGTCAGTGGGTCAGTACTGAGGGAGAGCTGCACCGTCAGTGGGTCAGTACTGAGGGAGAGCTGCACCGTCAGTGGGTCAGTACTGAGGGAGAGCTGCACCGTCAGTGGGTCAGTACTGAGGGAGAGCTGCACCGTCAGTGGGTCAGTACTGAGGGAGAGCTGCACCGTCAGTGGGTCAGTACTGAGGGAGAGCTGCACCGTCAGTGGGTCAGTACTGAGGGAGAGCTGCACCGTCAGTGGGTCAGTACTGAGGGAGAGCTGCACCGTCAGTGGGTCAGTACTGAGGGAGAGCTGCACCGTCAGTGGGTCAGTACTGAGGGAGAGCTGCACCGTCAGTGGGTCAGTACTGAGGGAGAGCTGCACCGTCAGTGGGTCAGTACTGAGGGAGAGCTGCACTGTCAGTGGGTCAGTACTGAGGGAGAGCTGCACTGTCAGTGGGTCAGTACTGAGGGAGAGCTGCACTGTCAGTGGGTCAGTACTGAGGGAGAGCTGCACTGTCAGTGGGTCAGTACTGAGGGAGAGCTGCACTGTCAGTGGGTCAGTACTGAGGGAGAGCTGCACTGTCAGTGGGTCAGTACTGAGGGAGAGCTGCACTGTCCGTGGCTCAGTACTGAGGGAGAGCTGCACTGTCAGTGGGTCAGTTCTGAGGGAGAGCTGCACTGTCAGTGGGTCAGTACTGAGGGAGAGCTGCACTGTCCGTGGCTCAGTACTGAGGGAGAGCTGCACTGTCAGTGGCTCAGTACTGAGGGAGAGCTGCACTGTCAGTGGGTCAGTACTGAGGGAGAGCTGCACTGTCAGTGGGTCAGTACTGAGGGAGAGCTGCACTGTCAGTGGCTCAGTACTGAGGGAGAGCTGCACTGTCAGTGGGTCAGTACTGAGGGAGAGCTGCACTGTCAGTGGGTCAGTACTGAGGGAGAGCTGCACTGTCAGTGGGTCAGTACTGAGGGAGAGCTGCACTGTCAGTGGGTCAGTACTGAGGGAGAGCTGCACTGTCAGTGGGTCAGTACTGAGGGAGAGCTGCACTGTCAGTGGGTCAGTACTGAGGGAGAGCTGCACTGTCAGTGGGTCAGTACTGAGGGAGAGCTGCACTGTCAGTGGGTCAGTACTGAGGGAGAGCTGCACTGTCAGTGGGTCAGTACTGAGGGAGAGCTGCACTGTCAGTGGGTCAGTACTGAGGGAGAGCTGCACTGTCAGTGGGTCAGTACTGAGGGAGAGCTGCACTGTCAGTGGGTCAGTACTGAGGGAGAGCTGCACTGTCAGTGGGTCAGTACTGAGGGAGAGCTGCACTGTCAGTGGGTCAGTACTGAGGGAGAGCTGCACTGTCAGTGGGTCAGTACTGAGGGAGAGCTGCACTGTCAGTGGGTCAGTACTGAGGGAGAGCTGCACTGTCAGTGGGTCAGTACTGAGGGAGAGCTGCACTGTCAGTGGGTCAGTACTGAGGGAGAGCTGCACTGTCAGTGGGTCAGTACTGAGGGAGAGCTGCACTGTCAGTGGGTCAGTACTGAGGGAGAGCTGCACTGTCAGTGGGTCAGTACTGAGGGAGAGCTGCACTGTCAGTGGGTCAGTACTGAGGGAGAGCTGCACTGTCAGTGGGTCAGCACTGAGGGAGAGCTGCACTGTCAGTGGGTCAGCACTGAGGGAGAGCTGCACTGTCAGTGGGTCAGTACTGAGGGAGAGCTGCACTGTCAGTGGGTCAGTACTGAGGGAGAGCTGCACTGTCAGTGGGTCAGTACTGAGGGAGAGCTGCACTGTCAGTGGGTCAGTACTGAGGGAGAACTGCACTGTCAGTGGGTCAGTACTGAGGGAGAGCTGCACTGTCAGTGGGTCAGTAAGGAGGGAGAGCTGCACTGTCAGTGGGTCAGTACTGTGGGAGAGCTGCACTGTCAGTGGGTCAGTACTGAGGGAGAGCTGCACTGTCAGTGGGTCAGTACTGTGGGAGAGCTGCACTGTCAGTGGGTCAGTACTGAGGGAGAGCTGCACTGTCAGTGGGTCAGTACTGAGGGAGAGCTGCACTGTCAGTGGGTCAGTACTGAAAGAGAGCTGCACTGTCAGTGGCTCAGTACTGAAAGAGAGCTGCACTGTCAGTGGCTCAGTACTGAGGGAGAGCTGCACTGTCAGTGGCTCAGTACTGAGTGAGAGCTGCACTGTCAGTGGCTCAGTACTGAGGGAGAGCTGCACTGTCAGTGGCTCAGTACTGAGGGAGAGCTGCACTGTCAGTGGCTCAGTACTGAGGGAGAGCTGCACTTTCAGTGGCTCAGTACTGAGGGAGAGCTGCACTGTCAGTGGCTCAGTACTGAGGGAGAGCTGCACTGTCAGTGGCTCAGTACTGAGGGAGAGCTGCACCGTCAGTGGCTCAGTACTGAGGGAGAGCTGCACCGTCAGTGGCTCAGTACTGAGGGAGAGCTGCACCGTCAGTGGCTCAGTACTGAGGGAGAGCTGCACCGTCAGTGGGTCAGTACTGAGGGAGAGCTGCACCGTCAGTGGGTCAGTACTGAGGGAGAGCTGCACCGTCAGTGGGTCAGTACTGAGGGAGAGCTGCACCGTCAGTGGGTCAGTACTGAGGGAGAGCTGCACCGTCAGTGGGTCAGTACTGAGGGAGAGCTGCACCGTCAGTGGGTCAGTACTGAGGGAGAGCTGCACCGTCAGTGGGTCAGTACTGAGGGAGAGCTGCACCGTCAGTGGGTCAGTACTGAGGGAGAGCTGCACCGTCAGTGGGTCAGTACTGAGGGAGAGCTGCACCGTCATTGGGTCAGTACTGAGGGAGAGCTGCACCGTCAGTGGGTCAGTACTGAGGGAGAGCTGCACCGTCAGTGGGTCAGTACTGAGGGAGAGCTGCACCGTCAGTGGGTCAGTACTGAGGGAGAGCTGCACCGTCAGTGGGTCAGTACTGAGGGAGAGCTGCACCGTCAGTGGGTCAGTACTGAGGGAGAGCTGCACCGTCAGTGGGTCAGTACTGAGGGAGAGCTGCACCGTCAGTGGGTCAGTACTGAGGGAGAGCTGCACCGTCAGTGGGTCAGTACTGAGGGAGAGCTGCACCGTCAGTGGGTCAGTACTGAGGGAGAGCTGCACCGTCAGTGGGTCAGTACTGAGGGAGAGCTGCACCGTCAGTGGGTCAGTACTGAGGGAGAGCTGCACCGTCAGTGGGTCAGTACTGAGGGAGAGCTGCACCGTCAGTGGGTCAGTACTGAGGGAGAGCTGCACCGTCAGTGGGTCAGTACTGAGGGAGAGCTGCACCGTCAGTGGGTCAGTACTGAGGGAGAGCTGCACCGTCAGTGGGTCAGTACTGAGGGAGAGCTGCACCGTCAGTGGGTCAGTACTGAGGGAGAGCTGCACCGTCAGTGGGTCAGTACTGAGGGAGAGCTGCACCGTCAGTGGGTCAGTACTGAGGGAGAGCTGCACCGTCAGTGGGTCAGTACTGAGGGAGAGCTGCACCGTCAGTGGGTCAGTACTGAGGGAGAGCTGCACCGTCAGTGGGTCAGTACTGAGGGAGAGCTGCACCGTCAGTGGGTCAGTACTGAGGGATAGCTGCACCGTCAGTGGGTCAGTACTGAGGGAGAGCTGCACCGTCAGTGGGTCAGTACTGAGGGAGAGCTGCACCATCAGTGGGTCAGTACTGAGGGAGAGCTGCACCGTCAGTGGGTAGAGCTGCACTGTCAGTGGGTCAGTACTGAGGGAGAGCTGCACTGTCAGTGGGTCAGTACTGAGGGAGAGCTGCACTGTCAGTGGGTCAGTACTGAGGGAGAGCTGCACTGTCAGTGGGTCAGTACTGAGGGAGAGCTGCACTGTCAGTGGGTCAGTACTGAGGGAGAGCTGTACTGTCGGTGGGTCAGTACTGAGGGAGATTTGCACTGTCGGTGGGTCAGTACTGATGGAGAGCTGCACTGTCGGTGGGTCAGTTCTGAGGGAGAGCTGCACTGTCGGTGGGTCAGTTCTGAGGGAGAGCTGCACTGTCGGTGGGTCAGTACTGAGGGAGAGCTGCACTGTCGGTGGGTCAGTACTGAGGGAGAGCTGCACTGTCAGTGGGTCAGCACTGAGGGAGAGCTGCACTGTCGGTGGGTCAGCACTGAGGGAGAGCTGCATTGTCGGTGGGTCAGCACTGAGGGAGTGCCGCGCTGTCAGAGTATAAATACTGAGGGATCATCCCACTGTCAGAAGTTGAGTACTGAGGGAGCGCCACAATGTCGTAGGGTCAGTACTGAGGGAGTGCCGCACTGTCGTAGGGTCAGTACTGAGGGAGTGCCGCACTGTCGGAGGGTCAGTACTGAGGGAGTGCCACACTGTTGGAGGGTCAGTAATGTGGGAGCAAAGAACCATCGGAGGGTCAGTACTGAGGGAGCACTGCATTGTCGGTGGGTCAGCACTGAGGGAGTGCCGCACTGTCAGAGCATAAATACTGAGGGATCATCCCACTGTCAGAAGTTGAGTACTGAGGGAGCGCCACAATGTCAGAGGGTCAGTACTGAGGGAGTGCCGCACTGTCGGAGGGTCAGTACTGAGGGAGTGCCGCTCTGTCGGAGGGTCAGTACTGAGGGAGTGCCGCTCTGTCGGAGGGTCAGTACTGAGGGAGTGCCGCACTGTCGGAGGGTCAGTACTGAGGGAGTGCTGCACTGTCGGAGGGTCAGTACTGAGGGAGTGCCGCACTGTCGGAGGGACAGTACTGAGGGAGCGCCTCACTGTCGGAGGGACAGTACTGAGGGAGCGCCGCACTGTCGGAGGGTCAGTACTGAGGGAGCGCCGCACTGTCGGAGGGTCAGTACCGAGGGAGCGCCGCACTGTCGGAGGGTCAGTACCGAGGGAGTGTCGCTCTGTCGGAGGGTCAGTACCGAGGGAGTGCCGCACTGTCGGAGGGTCAGTACCGAGGGAGTGCCGCACTGTCGGAGGGTCAGTACCGAGGGAGTGCCGCACTGTCGGAGGGTCAGTACCGAGGGAGTGCCGCACTGTCGGAGGGTCAGTACCGAGGGAGTGCCGCACTGTCGGAGGGTCAGTACCGAGGGAGTGCCGCACTGTCGGAGGGACAGTACTGAGGGAGTGTCGCACTGTCGTAGGGTCAGTACTGAGGGAGAGCTGCACTGTCAGTGGGTCAGTACTGAGGGAGAGCTGCACTGTCAGTGGGTCAGTACTGAGGGAGAGCTGCACTGTCAGTGGGTCAGTACTGAGGGAGAGCTGCACTGTCAGTGGGTCAGTACTGAGGGAGAGCTGCACTGTCAGTGGGTCAGTACTGAGGGAGAGCTGCACTGTCAGTGGGTCAGTACTGAGGGAGAGCTGCACTGTCAGTGGGTCAGTACTGAGGGAGAGCTGCACTGTCAGTGGGTCAGTACTGAGGGAGAGCTGCACTGTCAGTGGGTCAGTACTGAGGGAGAGCTGCACTGTCAGTGGGTCAGCACTGAGGGAGAGCTGCACTGTCAGTGGGTCAGCACTGAGGGAGAGCTGCACTGTCAGTGGGTCAGTACTGAGGGAGAGCTGCACTGTCAGTGGGTCAGTACTGAGGGAGAGCTGCACTGTCAGTGGGTCAGTACTGAGGGAGAGCTGCACTGTCAGTGGGTCAGTACTGAGGGAGAACTGCACTGTCAGTGGGTCAGTACTGAGGGAGAGCTGCACTGTCAGTGGGTCAGTAAGGAGGGAGAGATGCACTGTCACTGGGTCAGTACTGAGGGAGAGCTGCACTGTCAGTGGGTCAGTACTGTGGGAGAGCTGCACTGTCAGTGGGTCAGTACTGAGGGAGAGCTGCACTGTCAGTGGGTCAGTACTGAAAGAGAGCTGCACTGTCAGTGGCTCAGTACTGAAAGAGAGCTGCACTGTCAGTGGCTCAGTACTGAGGGAGAGCTGCACTGTCAGTGGCTCAGTACTGAGGGAGAGCTGCACTGTCAGTGGCTCAGTACTGAGGGAGAGCTGCACTGTCAGTGGCTCAGTACTGAGGGAGAGCTGCACTGTCAGTGGCTCAGTACTGAGGGAGAGCTGCACTGTCAGTGGCTCAGTACTGAGGGAGAGCTGCACTGTCAGTGGCTCAGTACTGAGGGAGAGCTGCACTGTCAGTGGCTCAGTACTGAGGGAGAGCTGCACTGTCAGTGGCTCAGTACTGAGGGAGAGCTGCACTGTCAGTGGCTCAGTACTGAGGGAGAGCTGCACCGTCAGTGGCTCAGTACTGAGGGAGAGCTGCACCGTCAGTGGGTCAGTACTGAGGGAGAGCTGCACCGTCAGTGGGTCAGTACTGAGGGAGAGCTGCACCGTCAGTGGGTCAGTACTGAGGGAGAGCTGCACCGTCAGTGGGTCAGTACTGAGGGAGAGCTGCACCGTCAGTGGGTCAGTACTGAGGGAGAGCTGCACCGTCAGTGGGTCAGTACTGAGGGAGAGCTGCACCGTCAGTGGGTCAGTACTGAGGGAGAGCTGCACCGTCAGTGGGTCAGTACTGAGGGAGAGCTGCACCGTCAGTGGGTCAGTACTGAGGGAGAGCTGCACCGTCATTGGGTCAGTACTAAGGGAGAGCTGCACCGTCAGTGGGTCAGTACTGAGGGAGAGCTGCACCGTCAGTGGGTCAGTACTGAGGGAGAGCTGCACCGTCAGTGGGTCAGTACTGAGGGAGAGCTGCACCGTCAGTGGGTCAGTACTGAGGGAGAGCTGCACCGTCAGTGGGTCAGTACTGAGGGAGAGCTGCACCGTCAGTGGGTCAGTACTGAGGGAGAGCTGCACCGTCAGTGGGTCAGTACTGAGGGAGAGCTGCACCGTCAGTGGGTCAGTACTGAGGGAGAGCTGCACCGTCAGTGGGTCAGTACTGAGGGAGAGCTGCACCGTCAGTGGGTCAGTACTGAGGGAGAGCTGCACCGTCAGTGGGTCAGTACTGAGGGAGAGCTGCACCGTCAGTGGGTCAGTACTGAGGGAGAGCTGCACCGTCAGTGGGTCAGTACTGAGGGAGAGCTGCACCGTCAGTGGGTCAGTACTGAGGGAGAGCTGCACCGTCAGTGGGTCAGTACTGAGGGAGAGCTGCACCGTCAGTGGGTCAGTACTGAGGGAGAGCTGCACCGTCAGTGGGTCAGTACTGAGGGAGAGCTGCACCGTCAGTGGGTCAGTACTGAGGGAGAGCTGCACCGTCAGTGGGTCAGTACTGAGGGAGAGCTGCACCGTCAGTGGGTCAGTACTGAGGGAGAGCTGCACTGTCGGTGGGTCAGTACTGAGGGAGAGCTGCACTGTCAGTGGGTCAGCACTGAGGGAGAGCTGCACTGTCGGTGGGTCAGCACTGAGGGAGAGCTGCATTGTCGGTGGGTCAGCACTGAGGGAGTGCCGCGCTGTCAGAGTATAAATACTGAGGGATCATCCCACTGTCAGAAGTTGAGTACTGAGGGAGCGCCACAATGTCGTAGGGTCAGTACTGAGGGAGTGCCGCACTGTCGTAGGGTCAGTACTGAGGGAGTGCCGCACTGTCGGAGGGTCAGTACTGAGGGAGTGCCACACTGTTGGAGGGTCAGTAATGTGGGAGCAAAGAACCATCGGAGGGTCAGTACTGAGGGAGCACTGCATTGTCGGTGGGTCAGCACTGAGGGAGTGCCGCACTGTCAGAGCATAAATACTGAGGGATCATCCCACTGTCAGAAGTTGAGTACTGAGGGAGCGCCACAATGTCAGAGGGTCAGTACTGAGGGAGTGCCGCACTGTCGGAGGGTCAGTACTGAGGGAGTGCCGCACTGTCGGAGGGTCAGTACTGAGGGAGTGCCGCTCTGTCGGAGGGTCAGTACTGAGGGAGTGCCGCTCTGTGGGAGGGTCAGTACTGAGGGAGTGCCGCACTGTCGGAGGGTCAGTACTGAGGGAGTGCTGCACTGTCGGAGGGTCAGTACTGAGGGAGTGCCGCACTGTCGGAGGGACAGTACTGAGGGAGCGCCTCACTGTCGGAGGGACAGTACTGAGGGAGCGCCGCACTGTCGGAGGGTCAGTACTGAGGGAGCGCCGCACTGTCGGAGGGTCAGTACCGAGGGAGCGCCGCACTGTCGGAGGGTCAGTACCGAGGGAGTGTCGCTCTGTCGGAGGGTCAGTACCGAGGGAGTGTCGCTCTGTCGGAGGGTCAGTACCGAGGGAGTGCCGCACTGTCGGAGGGTCAGTACCGAGGGAGTGCCGCACTGTCGGAGGGTCAGTACCGAGGGAGTGCCGCACTGTCGGAGGGTCAGTACCGAGGGAGTGCCGCACTGTCGGAGGGTCAGTACCGAGGGAGTGCCGCACTGTCGGAGGGACAGTACTGAGGGAGTGTCGCACTGTCGTAGGGTCAGTACTGAGGGAGTGCCGCACTGTCGGATGGTCAGTACTGAGGGAGTGCCGCACTGTCGGAGGGAAAGTCATGAGGTATCGAGGGTTTCGAGGCACTGAAGAATGTGCAAAAAACCTTCATAAGGACAATACCAGAACTGAGAGTTTACAAGCATCAAGAAATATGGAACAGGCTGGGACTTGTTTCTCTAGATAGATGGGTGACATTTGTACGTACAACTTAGGAGCAGGGGTAGGCTATTCCGACCCTCGAGCCTGCTCCATTCAACACGTTCATGGGTGATCTGATTGTGCCCTTAACTCCACTTTCTTGCATGTCACCCTCCATAACTCTTGACCCCCTGGTCGATCAGAAATCTGCTTACCTCAGCCTTGAATATATTCAGTGACCCGGCCCCCACTGGTCTCTGGGAGGGAGAATTCCACAGACTGACCACCCTCTGAGAGAAGAAATTCCTCCTCATCTCCGTCTTCAATGGGAGAACCCTTATTCTGAAACTGTGCCCCCCTCCTCATTCTAGATTCCCCCATG
This sequence comes from Carcharodon carcharias, assembly GCF_017639515.1. Classification (NCBI taxonomy): domain Eukaryota; kingdom Metazoa; phylum Chordata; class Chondrichthyes; order Lamniformes; family Lamnidae; genus Carcharodon; species Carcharodon carcharias. The sequence continues at coordinate 929,607 of NW_024470748.1, read as the reverse complement.
ATGGGGGGAAACATCTTCCCAGCATCCACCCTGTCAAACCCCCTCAGAATCTTATTTGTTTCAATAAGATCCCCTCTCATTTTTCTAAACTCCAATGGGTAAAGGCCCAAACAACTCAATCTTTCCTGCTTAGACAAACCCCCTTCATCCCAGGAATCAGCGCAGTGAACCTTCTCTGAACTGCGTCTGAAGCAATTATTTATTTTCCCCAATGAACAGATCAAAACTGTACACAGTACTCCAGATGACGGCTCACCAAGGCAGTGTACAACTGCAATAAAACTCCGAACTTTTATATTCCATTCCCCTTGTAATAAAGACAACCTTCCATCTACCTTCCCGCTCATGGCTTTAAAATCCTGAAAGGGCTTCGATAGAATCAACACAGAGAAGATGTTTCCACTTGTCGAGGTTGGGGGGAGAGACCAGAATGAGGCGGCCATCGATATCAGACAGTCATCCGATGGGAAATTCAGGAGAAACTGCTTTACCCAGAGAGTGGGGAGAATGTGGGACTCGCTCCCACGGGGAGTGGGGAGAATGTGGGACTCGCTCCCACGGGGAGAATGTGGGACTCGCTCCCACGGGGAGTGGGGAGAATGTGGGACTCGCTCCCACGGGGAGAATGTGGGACTCGCTCCCACAGGGAGTGGGGAGAATGTGGGACTCGCTCCCACGGGGAGTGGGGAGAATGTGGGACTCGCTCCCACGGGGAGTGGGGAGAATGTGGGACTCGCTCCCGCGGGGAGTGGGGAGAATGTGGGACTCGCTCCCGCGGGGAGAATGTGGGACTCTGTCCCACGGGGAGTGGGGAGAATGTGGGACTCTGTCCCACGGGGAGTGGGGAGAATGTGGGACTCTGTCCCACGGGGAGTGGGGAGAATGTGGGACTCTGTCCCACGGGGAGTGGGGAGAATGTGGGACTCTGTCCCACGGGGAGTGGGGAGAATGTGGGACTCTGTCCCACGGGGAGTGGGGAGAATGTGGGACTCTGTCCCACGGGGAGTGGGGAGAATGTGGGACTCTGTCCCACGGGGAGTGGGGAGAATGTGGGACTCTGTCCCACGGGGAGTGGGGAGAATGTGGGACTCGCTCCCACGGGGAGTGGGGAGAATGTGGGACTCTGTCCCACGGGGAGTGGGGAGAATGTGGGACTCTGTCCCACGGGGAGTGGGGAGAATGTGGGACTCTGTCCCACGGGGAGTGGGGAGAATGTGGGACTCTGTCCCACGGGGAGTGGGGAGAATGTGGGACTCTGTCCCACGGGGAGTGGGGAGAATGTGGGACTCTGTCCCACGGGGAGTGGGGAGAATGTGGGACTCTGTCCCACGGGGAGTGGGGAGAATGTGGGACTCTGTCCCACGGGGAGTGGGGAGAATGTGGGACTCTGTCCCACGGGGAGTGGGGAGAATGTGGGACTCTGTCCCACGGGGAGTGGGGAGAATGTGGGACTCTGTCCCACGGGGAGTGGGGAGAATGTGGGACTCTGTCCCACGGGGAGTGGGGAGAATGTGGGACTTGCTCCCAGAGGGAGTGGTCGAGGTGAATGGCAGAGATGAACTGAAGGTGGGAAGCTGGATAAACACATGAGGGAGAGAGGAATAGAAGGATATGTTGATGGGGGTGAGAAGGAGAGTGTGGGGGGGAGGAGGCTCTTGTGCCTCAGAAACAGCAACACGGAGCAGAGGGGCCAAATGGCCTGTTTCTGTGCTGAGGGTTGGTGCAATTTAGGCTACAATGAGCCTTACCTGGCTGCCAGGACAAGGATGATGTTTGTGTGACCGGCATCAGTGGAGTTCTTCTGCACGGATCGGAAGAGCGCATTCAGCAGTGACTTGCGTTTGGAGGTGATCTGGTTATACAGGTAGCAGATGCGTTCCTGAAGGGAACAGAGACAGAAGGGGTTCAAGAGTTAATCACTCACCCACCTCCAACAACTCAGCTACACCTCTCTGCTAGGGGTGTCAGGCGTGCCTCAGTGGGTCACAATCTCACGTTAGGATTCACAAGCTCATGGGTTCCAGTCGCCATTCCAGACAATCAAACAGAAATTCCAAATCTGGTGCTTCCAAGTGTCAGTAATGAGGGAGCACCGCAATTTCCGAGGGTCAGTACTGAGGGAGTGCCGCACTGTCGGAGGGTCAGAACTGAGGGAGTGCCGCACTGTCGGAGGGTCAGAACTGAGGGAGTGCAGCACTGTCGGAGGGTCAGTACTGAGGGAGTGCCGCACGGTCGGAGGGTCAGTACTGAGGGAGTGCCGCACTGTCGGAGGGTCAGTACTGAGGGAGTGCCGCACTGTCGGAGGGTCAGTACTGAGGGAGTGCCGCACTGTCGGAGGGTCAGTACTGAGGGAGTGCCGCACTGTCGGAGGGTCAGTACTGAGGGAGTGACTCACTGTCGGAGGGTCAGTACTGAGGGAGTGCCGCACTGTCGGAGGGTCAGTACTGAGGGAATGCCGCACTGTCGGAGGGTCAGTACTGAGGGAGTGCCGCACTGTCGGAGGGTCAGTACTGAGGGAGTGCCGCACTGTCGGAGGGTCAGTACTGAGGGAGTGCCGCACTGTCGGAGGGTCAGTACTGAGGGAGTGCCGCACTGTCGGAGGGTCAGTACTGAGGGAGAGCCGCACTGTCGGAGGGTCAGTACTGAGGGAGTGCCGCACTGTCGGAGGGTCAGTACTGAGGGAGTGCCGCACTGTCGGAGGGTCAGTAATGAGGGAGTGCCGCACTGTCGGAGGGTCAGTACTGAGGGAGTGCCGCACTGTCGGAGGGTCAGTACTGAGGGAGTGCCACACTGTCGGAGGGTCAGTGCTGAGGGAGTGCCGCACTGTGGGAGGGTCAGTGCTGAGGGAGTGCCGCACTGTGGGAGGGTCAGTGCTGAGGGAGTGCCGCACTGTGGGAGGGTCAGTGCTGAGGGAGTGCCGCACTGTCGGAGGGTCAGTGCTGAGGGAGTGCCGCACTGTCGGAGGGTCAGTGCTGAGGGAGTGCCGCACTGTCGGAGGATCAGTGCTGAGGGAGTGCCGCACTGTCGGAGGGTCAGTGCTGAGGGAGTGCCGCAATGTCGGAGGGTCAGTGCTGAGGGAGTGCCGCACTGTCGGAGGGTCAGTGCTGAGGGAGTGCCGCACTGTCGGAGGGTCAGTGCTGAGGGAGTGCCGCACTGTCGGAGGGTCAGTGCTGAGGGAGTGCCGCACTGTCGGAGGGTCAGTGCTGAGGGAGTGCCGCACTGTCGGAGGGTCAGTGCTGAGGGAGTGCCGCACTGTCGGAGGGTCAGTGCTGAGGGAGTGCCGCACTGTCGGAGGGTCAGTGCTGAGGGAGTGCCGCACTGTCGGAGGGTCAGTGCTGAGGGAGTGCCGCACTGTCGGAGGGTCAGTGCTGAGGGAGGGCCGCACTGTCGGAGGGTCAGTGCTGAGGGAGTGCCGCACTGTCGGAGGGTCAGTGCTGAGGGAGTGCCGCACTGTCGGAGGGTCAGTGCTGAGGGAGTGCCGCACTGTCGGAGGGTCAGTACTGAGGGAGTGCCGCACTGTCGGAGGGCCACTACTGAGGGAGCGCCACACTGTCGGAGGGTCAGTACTGAGGGTGTGCCACACTGTCGGAGGGTGAGTGCTGAGGGAGCGCCGCACTGTCGGAGGGTCAGCGCTTAGGGAGCGCCGCACTGTTGGAGGGTCAGCGCTGAGGGAGCGCCGCACTGTCGGAGGGTCAGCGCTGAGGGAGCGCCGCACTGTCGGAGGGTCAGCGCTGAGGGAGCGCCGCACTGTCGGAGGGTCAGCGCTGAGGGAGCGCCGCACTGTCGGAGGGTCAGCGCTGAGGGAGCGCCGCACTGTCGGAGGGTCAGTACTGAGCGAGCGCCGCACTGTCGGAGGGTCAGTACTGAGGGAGTGCCGCACTGTCGGAGGGTCAGTACTGAGGGAGTGCCGCACTGTCGGAGGGTCAGTACTGAGGGAGTGCCGCACTGTCGGAGGGTCAGTACTGAGGGAGTGCCGCACTGTCGGAGGGTCAGTACTGAGGGAGTGCCGCACTGTCGGAGGGTCAGTACTGAGGGAGTGCCGCACTGTCTGAGGGTCAGTACTGAGGGAGTGCCGCACTGTCGGAGGGTCAGTACTGAGGGAGTGCCGCACTGTCGGAGGGTCAGTACTGAGGGAGTGCCGCACTGTCGGAGGGTCAGTACTGAGGGAGTGCCGCACGGTCGGAGGGTCAGTACTGAGGGAGTGCCGCACTGTCGGAGGGTC